>NW_005187651.1:787348-789318 GCF_000239375.1 Pundamilia nyererei | reverse complement strand
TTGATAAAGTCTACTCTCCACTGGTGTGTAATCAATTATTGTAAATGTAAATGTTATCAGGAAATGATCAGACAGGAGAGGGTTTTCAGGAAACACTGTTAAATGTTCAGTTTCTATGCCAATATCTAGAGTGTGATTAAAGTGGTGGGTGGGTTATTTTACATGTTGAGAGAAGCCAATTAGCATCTACATGGATGTTAAAATCACCCACAATAATTATTTTATCTGAGCTGAGAACTAAATCAGATAAAAAGTCCGAGAAATCAGACAGAAACTCTGTGTAAGGCCCAGGTGGACGATAGATGATAACAAGTAAGACTGGTTTCTGAGTTTTACAGCTGGGGTGGACAAGGTTAAACATCAGGCTTTCAAATTAATTTAAAGTCTGTCTTTGTCTTTCGTTAATTAATAGGCTGGTGTGAAAAATTGCTGCCACACTGCCCCCTCGGCCTGTGCTTCGAGATTTCTGGTAGTTAGAATGACTCGGGGGTCTTGATTCATTTAAACTAACATAATTATCCTGCTGCAACCAGGTTTCTGTAAGGCAGGGTAAATCAATTTGTTGATCAATTATTAAGTCATGTACTAACAGAGGCTTGGAGGAGAGAGACCTAATAATTAAGAATCCACATTTCACTGTTTTACTCTTTGGTTCAGATGTGGATACAGTATTGTTCTTTCTTTGTGATTGTTTATGTTTAAGTTGTTTATTGCTGGAGGCACCAGGGCCTGTGCTGGTTTTTGCCGCTAGAAAAAACCATTTGAGCCACACCAAGCCCTCTTCTCCTGGCATAGGCCATCTACAACACAACAGGGCCTGTGCTGCTAGCTAAGGCCATCTACATTACACAAGGTCCTGTGCTGATGGCTGAGGGAAGCTACATTACACCAGGGCCTGTGCTGCTGGCTGATGCCATCTACATCACACCAGGGCCTGTGCTGCTAGCTAAGGCCATCTACATTACACAAGGTCCTGTGCTGCTGGCTGAGGCCATCTACATCACACCAGGACCTAAGCTTGGTAGAGGCCATTTACAGCACAAAAGGGCCTGTGCGCTGGCTGATGCAATCTACATTACACCAGGGCCTGTGGTGCTGGCTGAGGCTATCTACATTACACGAGGGCCTGTGGTGCTTGCTTAGGCCATCTACATTATATCAGGACTGGTGCTGCTAGCTAAGGCCATCAACATTGCAACAGGGACTGTGCTGCTTTCTTAGGCCATTTAAATCACACCAGGGCCTGAGCTTCTGTTGGTAGAGGCCATCTACGGCACACCAGGGCATGTGCTGCTGTCTTAGGCCATCAACATCACAGCAGGGCCTGTGCTTTATTGCTAAGGCCATCTCCATCACACCAGGGCCTAAGCGTCTGTTGGTAGAGGCAAACTACATCACACTAGGGCCTGTGCTGCTGGTTGACGCCATCTTAATTGCACCAGGGCCTGTGTTGATGACTGATACCATCAACAGCACACCAGGGCCTGTGCTACTAGCTAAGGCAAACAACATTGCTACAGGGCTTGTGCTGCTGTCTTCGGCCATCAACAGCACAGCAGGGCCTGTGTTGCTAGCTAAGGCCATCTACATCACACCAGGGCCTGCGCTTCTGTTGGTATAGGCCAGTTATAGCACACCAGCACATGTGCTGTTGGCCGAGGGCATCTACAGTACACAAGGGACTGAGCTGCTGTTGGTAGAGGCCATCTACAGTACACCAGGGCCTGTGCTTCTGTTGGTAGAGGCCATTTACAGCAAAACAGCGCATGTGCTGTTGGCTGAGGCCATCTACAGTACACAAGGGACTGAGCAGCTGTTGGTAGAGGCCATCTACAGCACACCAGGGCCTGTGCTGCTGGTTTAGGCCATGTTAGGGAAAATATTCTAAAACACTTCTTCAGTAAAGACTCAGAGAAGAGAAACACACAGAACTTCTTGCTAGCAAGGGCAGCCTCCACTCTAAGAGACTC
>NW_005187651.1:785212-786542 GCF_000239375.1 Pundamilia nyererei | reverse complement strand
CCATCACCAGTGGGTGAATGTGTGCGTGAATGGGTGGATGACTGGATATGTAAAGCGCTTTGGGGTCCTTAGGGACTAGAAAAGCGCTATATAAATACAGGCCATTTACCATTCACTTACAGGGGGGTCATCAGTGACTTTGTTGGCTGGTGTGAGACCAACGTACTCCAAATCAACGCCGGCAAGACAAAGGAGATGATTATAGACTTCAGGAAGAAGTCACCCCCTACAACACCGATGAACATCCAAGGGAAAGACATTGAGATAGTGAACTCTTATAAGTACCTGGGTGTTCACCTCAACAATAAACTGGACTGGACTACAAATACAGACGTCCTGTATAAGAAGGGCCAGAGCCTCCACCTGCTGAGGAGACTGAGGTCCTTCGGAGTCTGCAGGACTCTGTTAAGGACATTCTATGACACTGTGGCAGCATCTGCCCTTTTCTATGCAGTGGCCTGCTGGGGGAGTGGATGCACGGACATGGACAGGAGCAGGATTGACAAACTGGTGCGGAGGTCTAGCTCCGTGTTGGGATGTCCCCTGGAGTCCGTGGAGGTGGTTAGTGAGGGGAGGATGTTAGTAAAGCTGACATCCATCATGAACAACCCACATCACTCACTGCATGAGTATGTGAGTGGGCTGAGCAGCTCCTTTAGTCAGAGACTGAAACACCCTCGTTGCAGGAAGGAGCGCTTTCGCAGATCATTCATCCCAACAGCAGTTAGACTCTATAACTCCTCAATCACGATGTCATAAGCAGTGTTGGGTAAGTTACTTTAAATTAGTAACTTAGTTACATTACTAGTTACTTCTATCAAAAGTAACTCAGTTACTTCTATCAAAAGTAACTCAGTTACTTCAAGTTACTCGTTACTTTCAGAGTAACTAGTTACTAGGGAAAGTAACTTTGGTTTTACTCAGAATTCTCTTGTTAATGTGTTGCTTCTGTAACTGGATACCCAGCCAGACTACCAGTCTTCTAGCTTGCTTACTTGCCACAAGTGCACTGTGCCATCTATCAATAGAAAGGAAAAAAATAATGTGCACACTTCCATGAGAGAAATCCCATGCCTGGACCGTCGTTGACCGCCGCATGATTCTAGCCTGCTTTTTACATCCAACACAAAAACTGCAGTCGTGGTGCTTTCGATTGTACTTAGAACTCGGAAATTCTGCCTTCTGTATAGGAAGATGCAGGTAACACCAGAGTGCAGATGAGCTGCTTACAGGGCTGGACTGGGACAAAAAAAAATCATCCTGGGCATTTTGACTAGAGACCGGCCCACCATTATAGGAAAAATCATAAAGCCTTTGAATGAAAACAAAC
>NW_005187651.1:778583-783984 GCF_000239375.1 Pundamilia nyererei | reverse complement strand
ATTATAAAATACATATGCAATGAAGAAACAGCTTACACTCAACATTAATATGAACACATAACATAAATGCAATGAAGACACGCTTACACTTATATACATGACATAAATTGGTATTTCTGGCGGGTGGGAGAGAAGTGGGTCGGTTAAGCACTGATGATAATAATGAAAATGTCTCAGTTTTGTTATTTTCAGGCGCAAAGCAGACCTGGACCAATTTTCCACATGCAGCGGTCGGAAGAAATTTATAGGTGAACATCACTGGTGTCACTAATTCTGACATGAGAGCTCTCACTCCTGGCTGAAGACAAGGAATGCTGTTATTTAAGGTGGGAAATCAAAATTTAGGTTAGCAACCTTGGGGAAGAGAAAACTGATTAAGTGGGAAAATTGTGAAGGAGTCTGAAACACTGCAAAAGCAACATATACAAAATCACACACACAAACAGAAAATGCATTAACCTTAAGAGAGCTCATGAAGATTAATGCACAGACATTGATTAAACCTGGCTAAGAACACAAACATATGCAATGAAAATCAGCTTGCTACTTTCATAAGTATTAGAATAGTGTGAAGTTAACACACTTAAAGCTTGAAGTTGAGGAATAACTCAGGGAGTTCCATGACAATGAAGTGATTTATGTGAAAAGGAAAATGTCTCCAGCTTGGGAAAGGGTGAAATTGCAGATCACCCGAAGCCCTTGCTGGATACAAAATGAAATATAAATAAAATATTATAATAGACTATTGTATATTAGTAGTATAGTAGTATATTGTAATATACTAATAAAATATTGTAATGTCCCATTGCTGTTATATAAAAAGATAATAACATTAATAATGACATAATATTAATACGAAGAGGCACCTTAGTCAGGTTAAGCTTAAGGTTGCTCAAGCCTGTAGAATTGCAGAGAGACCATTTTGGATTCATCAGAGTCACTGCAAGGAATTGGAGCTTGAAGCCCAGACTGTCACGGTCGCAGTGGCAGACCGTGTGGAGAGTGTGTGGAGGACTCAGGTGCAGACACAGGCGTGGACACGAAACTGAGTTGAACGAAAAGCGAGCCTTTATTATTAATTAACCGTATGAACAAAATAAAGTTCAACATCAGTAACATTGCACCCACCCAGCTGTATAGAAACTCCGTCATGCTAGCTAGTACGCAGTACGAAAAAGTCAGCATAACGAAAATAAACTCCACCTAAACTTGATTTATATGTGACTGAGATAAACTGCAGGTTATAACTTCTTACCTGAAGTTCAGTTCACCTGATACTCGGACCGGCGGTTGCTTCAGGTCTCTCCTCTTGCATCCACCTGCTGGCTTCCACCACTTGCTAATATTATTGAATCTGTGGAAGCTCCGCGATAGCCACCACACAAAGTAACGAATAACGAGCCTATTTAAATCCCAGTAACGAGTAACGCGTTCCTGGTTTTGGCATAATAACTAGTTCCCGTGCTCGTTACCACAATGATAACGTAGTTACTGTAACGCGTTACTTAATAACGCGTTAGTCCCAACACTGGTCATAAGTCACTGGACACTGTGAACATCCACGGTCACCACTTCATGCATAATGGACCTTCCATGACCTTCCAAGCTATATAGTTTATGTCTTCCATATTTCCAACTATATCCATAATCACATACTGTGTATGCTACCATTGTATATAGTGTATTATCTTACTTTTTTTCATTGATTGTACTTAATTGTATTTTTGTATTTCCTTCATATATCTGTACCTGAACTGAGGTGACGCAAAAATTTCCCCGTTGTGGGATCAATAAAGTCTTATCTTATCTTATCTCTTGGTAGAGGCAATCTGCAGCACACAAGGGCCTGTGCTGCTGACTGAGGAATTCTACACAACATCAGGGCCTGAGCTGCTGGCTGAGGTCATCTACATTACACCAGAGCCTGTGCTGATGGCTGAGGAAAGCTACATATACACCAGGGCCTGTGCTGCTGGCGGATGACATCCAAAGCACACCAAGGCCTGTGCTGCTGGCTGATGACATCTACATCACACCAGGGCCTGAGCTTCTGTTGGTAGAGGCCATTTACAGCACACCAGGGCCTGTGCTGCTGGCTGAGGCCATCTACATTGCACAAGGGCCTGTGTTGCTACCTTATGCCATCAACAATGCAACAGGGCCTGTGCTGGCGTCTTAGGCCATCAGCATTACACCATGGCCTGTGCCAATGGCTGACGCCACCTACATTACATCAGGGCCTTAGCTGATGTTGGTACAGTCCATCTAAGGCACACCAGGGCCGGTGCTACTGGCTGACGCCATCTACAGCACACCAGGGCTTGTGCTGTTGGCTGATTCCTTCTAAATTACAACGGTTCCTGTGGTGCTGGCTGAGGCCATCTACATTACACAAGGGCCTGTGCTGCTTACTGAGGAATTCTACAGTACACAAGAGAATGAGCTGGTTTTGGTAGAGGCCATCTACAATACACCAGGGCCTGTGCTGCTGTTTGCTGATGCCATCTACATCACACCAGGGCCTGTGCTGCTAGCTAAGGCCATCTACATTACACCAGGTCCTTTGATGCTGGCTGAGGCCATTTACATCACACCAGGGCCTGAGCTTCTGTAGGCTGAGGCCATCTAAAGCACACCAGGGCATGTGCTGCTGGCTGAGGCCATCTGCTCAACATCAGGGCCTGTGCTGCTGGCTAAGACCATCTACATTACACCAGGGCCTGTGCTGATGGCTGAGGTCACCTACATTACATCAGGGCCTGAGCTTCTGTTGGCTGAGGCCATCTAAAGCACACCAGGGCATGTGCTGCTGGCTAAGACCATCTACATTACACCAGGGCCTGTGCTGATGGCTGAGGCCATCAACATTACATCAGGGCCTTAGCTGCTGTTGGTAAAGTCCATCTAAGGCACACCAGGGTGGGTGCTACTAGCTGAAGCTATCTACATTACTTCATGGCCTGTGCTGCAGTTGGCTTAGGCCATCAACAGTACACGAATGCCTGTGCTGCTGCTTGAGGCCATCATCACAACATCAGGGCCTGTGCTGCTTGCTTAGGGCATCTACATTACACCATGGCCTGTGCTGCTTGCGAGGCCATCTACATCACACAAGGGCCTGTGCTGCTAGTTGAGGCCATGTTAATTGCACCAGGGCCTGTGTTGATGACTGATACCATCAACAGCACAACAGGGCCTGTGCTACTAGCTAAGGTGTTCAACATTGCAACAGGGCTTGTGCTGCTGTCTTAGGCATTCAACATCACAGCAGGCCCTAAGCTTCTGTTGGTAGAGGCCATTTACAGCACACCAGCACATGTGCTGCTGGCTGAGGCCATCTACAGTACACAAGGCACTGAGCTGCTGTTGGTAGAGGACATCTACAGTGCACCAGGGCCTGTGCTGCTTTTGGTAGAGGCAATCTACCGCATACCAGGGCCTGTGCTGATGGCTGAGGCTAGCTACATTACAGCAAGGCTGGTGCTGCTAGCTAAGGCCATCAACATTGCAACAGGGACTGTGCTGCTTTCTTAGGCCGTCTACAGCACACCAGGGCATGTGCTGCTGTCTTAGGCCATAAACATCACAGCAGGGCCTGTGCTGCTAGCTAAGGCCATTTACATCACACCAGGGCCTGAGCTTCTGTTGGTAGACGCCATCTACATTACACCATGGCCTGTCCTGCTTGCTGATGCCATCTACATCACACTAGGGCCTGTGCTGCTGGTTGACGCCATCTTAATTGTACCAGGGCCTGTGTTGATGACTGATACCATTAACGGCACACCAGGGCCTGTGCTACTAGCTAAGGTGTTCAACATTGCAACAGGGCTTGTTCTGCTGTCTTAGGCAATCAACATCACAGCAGTGTCTGTGCTGCTAGCTAAGGCCATCTACAGTACACCAGGGCCTGTGCTGCTGGCTGAGGCCATCTACAGTACACCAGGGCCTGTCCTGCAAGCTGAGTTCATCTACACAACATCAAGGCCTGTGCTGCTTACTTAGGCCATCTTCATTACATCAGGGACTGTGTTGATGGCTGAGGAAAGCTACATTACACCAGGGCCTGTGCTGCTGGTTGATGACATCAAAAGCAAACCAGGGCCTGTGCTGCAGGCAGATGATGTCCAAAGCACACCAGGGCCTGATCTGTTAGCTGATGCCATCTGCAGTAAACCATGGCCTGTGCTGCAGGCTGAATCCATCTACAGTACACAAGGGACTGAGCTGCTGTTGGTAGAGGCTATTATTGTTATTGTATATTTTACACATGTTTGTATGGGATATTGTATTCGTTTTAAATGTTATATACCAATGTGGTATGTGACTTTTGTTGCCATGATGCCAGGTCTCTCTGGGAAATGAGATTTTTAATCTCAATGAGATTTTTTACCTGGATAAATAAAGGATTAATTAAAAAAAAAAACATTACACCAGGGCCTGTGCTTCTGTTGCTAGAGGCCATCTACAGCACAGTAGGGCCTGTGCTGCTGGCTGATGCTATCTACATCAAGAATAAAGTTACGTTGAATCCAAGCGCACCATTGTTTATCTTGTGACATTACCAATAAGTGTGATGTGTCACATGGCCCTCTTCCTATTGAAGAAACAAAAGTTGTATCCAAGATGGCCGACTTCTAAATGGCCACCATGGTCACCACCCATCTTGAGGAGTTTGCCCCCTCACATATACTAATGTGCCATAAACAGGACTTTAATATCACCAACCATTCCCATTTTATTGTGGTGTATCCATATAAATGGCCCATCCTGTATACTGAGTGCAATGTACATACCTAAGATCAATATATTCCTTTCAATAGTAACCTCTCTTCAGCAATAAATGCTGGTGTGTTTTATTTTTTCCATTTTTGTGTGTGATGTGAGAATTATCAGAGGTTTCAATTGTTTTTCTTTCACTTGCTCTTTCTGATTCTGAAGGAAAGTATATTTTGAGGGATTCTAAGTGTGTGAATGTTGTGAGTACTGGGTTTGAATGATTCTGTGCGAGTCGTACTAAATAATAAATAAATAATAATCACACTACACGGGTTCATAGCAGAGTGTGTGAACAGAGGAAGTCTGAGAGAAAAGTGTGTGTGGGACGGCGAAGTTTAGGGAAGGATGCAAAATGCTGAGGAAACTATTGTGTGGATGATGCTACAAAACTGACCTAAAGAATGGTGATATGTGTGGAAAAACAAACAACAAAAACTGTTAATTGTCCTGAGGTCTGAAAGAGATCTGCTAAGTACGCTGAAGACTGTGATGAATGTTGGGTCTGTGTTTCCACAAGCCCCGCTAATTCTAGAGACTTATTCATCATGAAGAAAACAAGACAGTCGATCGATCGATTATTTGCGCAAGGGAGGCCTCGTCTGTGTCCACCACGAAAATGACC
>NW_005187651.1:775950-778145 GCF_000239375.1 Pundamilia nyererei | reverse complement strand
GTGTGTGTGTGTGTGTGTGTGTGTGTGTGTGTGTGTGTGTGTGTGTGTGTGTGTGTGTGTGTGTGAAATAAGGGTGCATTGTTTTTAGATCAAGACTTAGCAGAATTACAGAGGGTTTATAGACTGTAAATACAAAAAATAAGAGTTTGATTATCCTGAAGAAACAGGAAGGAGAGAAACAGAAAATATGAGTCTGTGTGGCTGTGTGTGTGACAGGAAGTAGTGTGTGTGACAGGAACTTTGCATGCCCATAAAAGGAAACTGGCTGATGTGTGTGGTGTGAGACCAGGGAGAAAGACTTAGAAGGATTGTCTTAAGAAAAAGTAATAAAAAAGGATATTAATCACATATTTTAGTGTGTCAGTACAGGTGGACTCTTCTCAACCTGAAAACATGAGTACAGCGCAAAAGGATAGATTAACAGAATTGCGATGAAAACAGGCCAGTCTTTGGCTTAAAATTTTTTACAGCTTGACCTCTCATTCTGTCCCAATCCTGAGAAGAAGCTTAAAGGACAGACAATCTCCCGATGAAGACAGACAGAACACCGTGTACTTGAATAATTAACAGCAGGCAAAAAGACAGTGCAACTGAACTATTACACTGACGACTCCAGCAGCAGCATGTAAGGAAGCACGTGATGCAACATGCACTGTGAATTACAGGTTGGTAAGAACAGTGGGATAAATAACTGTTGGAAAGCACTGGACACTGATTTTCAGATTTGCCATGTGAGTGAGAGGTCAAGCCCGGACGAGTTCGAGTGAGAGAGTACAGGATATGACTGGATTGACAATGGTGACTGAATTCGTGGAGGTTTAGAATTGTCCACCACATCACAACAAAGAGGTAAAAAAAAAAAAAAAGAAGGTAAAAATAATGAGAGGAACTAACTAACAATTACATTAATGAATAGAAAACACACATACACAAATTGTTACATGTGAAATTATTTTTTGGAAAGAATCAGAAGTGAGACAGTTTGACTCCACAGCTCAGTGTAAAGATGCATGAATTAAACCTTATTATAAAATACATATGCAATGAAGAAACAGCTTACACTCAACATTAATATGAACACATAACATAAATGCAATGAAGACACGCTTACACTTATATACATGACATAAATTGGTATTTCTGGCGGGTGGGAGAGAAGTGGGTCGGTTAAGCACTGATGATAATAATGAAAATGTCTCAGTTTTGTTATTTTCAGGCGCAAAGCAGACCTGGACCAATTTTCCACATGCAGCGGTCGGAAGAAATTTATAGGTGAACATCACTGGTGTCACTAATTCTGACATGAGAGCTCTCACTCCTGGCTGAAGACAAGGAATGCTGTTATTTAAGGTGGGAAATCAAAATTTAGGTTAGCAACCTTGGGGAAGAGAAAACTGATTAAGTGGGAAAATTGTGAAGGAGTCTGAAACACTGCAAAAGCAACATATACAAAATCACACACACAAACAGAAAATGCATTAACCTTAAGAGAGCTCATGAAGATTAATGCACAGACATTGATTAAACCTGGCTAAGAACACAAACATATGCAATGAAAATCAGCTTGCTACTTTCATAAGTATTAGAATAGTGTGAAGTTAACACACTTAAAGCTTGAAGTTGAGGAATAACTCAGGGAGTTCCATGACAATGAAGTGATTTATGTGAAAAGGAAAATGTCTCCAGCTTGGGAAAGGGTGAAATTGCAGATCACCCGAAGCCCTTGCTGGATACAAAATGAAATATAAATAAAATATTATAATAGACTATTGTATATTAGTAGTATAGTAGTATATTGTAATATACTAATAAAATATTGTAATGTCCCATTGCTGTTATATAAAAAGATAATAACATTAATAATGACATAATATTAATACGAAGAGGCACCTTAGTCAGGTTAAGCTTAAGGTTGCTCAAGCCTGTAGAATTGCAGAGAGACCATTTTGGATTCATCAGAGTCACTGCAAGGAATTGGAGCTTGAAGCCCAGACTGTCACGGTCGCAGTGGCAGACCGTGTGGAGAGTGTGTGGAGGACTCAGGTGCAGACACAGGCGTGGACACGAAACTGAGTTGAACGAAAAGCGAGCCTTTATTATTAATTAACCGTATGAACAAAATAAAGTTCAACATCAGTAACATTGCACCCACCCAGCTGTATAGAAACTCCGTCATGCTAGCTAGTACGCAGTAC
>NW_005187651.1:773546-775603 GCF_000239375.1 Pundamilia nyererei | reverse complement strand
ACAGCATGAACTTGACAACACAAGATACACAGACATAAACACATGAAGGGCAAGGGAGGCTTAATACAAGGGTAATATAATTACAAATGAGCTGGAATAACTTAATGAACCTAACAAACAATAAACATCAAAATAGACTAAACACAAAACACTGGGTCGCACGACCCAGGACCATGACACAGACCACTAGAGATTCACAAGTGTAAGGAGTATCTCACCGGTGTCAGTGGGTTCAGTGGTGAGGGAGGAGTGCTGATTGAGCTCAGCTAGCACTCTCATTCTCTCCAGCCACTGACCAACTTTAGGCTCACTGATGCATTTGGGTGTGACCAACCTCAAGCATGAAGTGTTCTCAGGTGGAAACTGGCGTCTTACTACTGGCAACGGCTCTGCTCATCACGCTATCCGCACTGGAAGATGGCAGAAAACAATACACGAGCCGAGAAAGGAGATGGACACATGACAACTCACATCTAACGCACATGACACAAGCACATCAGTACATCTAACCATATATGGAAAAAAGTTACGAAGCATTCTGCATACTGATGAAAGCACTGAACTATAATCATTGTATACACAGAGTGCTTATTAAGAAGTGTGTTCTGGTTGACCACCTCAGGGAATGAGACAACACCTGAGGTTGTTGTCTCATTCCCTGAGCCAGAGGACGGCTAGAGAGGGTCAGAGCGAGGGCAGTGGACCCCTCGGCGGTGACCCCGATGTCCATGATGCCATTGATGGACATGGAAGCAGCTGAGTGGGCCGAGGAGTGACACAACACAACGTATGGTGACCTCTTGTGGTCAAGAGGTCAAGAGAGGGAATTGTGGAATTGAACAAGTTATTTCACTGCTACAGTATAATCTACAGCATTAACATTGCATTAACAATATAACAGATAGCTTTAAGACGGCACTAAGATGTTTAAACATACAGGCACCATATTAACCTTTATTCCAGGTGCAGTTATAACCATTTTATACACACCTTGCAGTTTGTGCTTTTTAAAGAGTTGAAGCTCAGTCAGTTAATTGAAGGTCAGAAGCTTCGTCCGGCGCTAGGTCCAGACGATCTATTGTGCAAAGTGACTTAGAGTTATGGAAGGATTGCCTACACGCTTACAAGACACATATGCCATGTTACTCATTATTATCTTTTAGTTGTTTATATCCTTTTTATTAAGCTTTGAGTAGTGGCATTTGATTAAAGCATTTATTCAATATATTCCGTATATATAGTTTCAGTTAGATTATTACACATATGAGAGTGACTTCCGTCTGGTAAGAGGTCATGAGTTTAGTTGGCGAGGTGAGACAGAGTGCATTTGAGGTCTAGACACACACACACACAGGAGGTAGACTCATATTCTAGGTAAGAGTTCAGACATATTTTGCTTGTAGCTGCATTTTGTGCCTGCATAAGTGACAGTTTGTTGTAGGACGTGCGTCTGATGTTCCAGAGATAAGCGAGAGCAAGAAGCATCTACAGGAAGCACCTGGCGTGGAGACGGAGAGAATGTTCTTTTCAAATGTGTCAAAAGTTGTCAACAGAACATTTGTGGTTTTGAAACTTATGCATGTGATGTATCTGCTTTGACGCATGAGGGGGCGTAAGAATACCCTGATGTTATAAAAACTGCTTGTGTATTGTTAGGTAGAGATCGATGCTGATTGTGTGTAGTGTTCATCTCCCCACGCGTGTGTTCATTAAAATCATTGTTTGACCCAAACTCTTCTGGACCATCATTGTTTTGTTCTCATCCTCAATATTCTGAACACGCGACAAGGGTCAGCAGTGCTAAGTTCCTGGGTGTACACCTTTCTGATGACCTGTCCTTCTCCATTAACACAACAGCAGTTATCAAAAGAGCACAAAAGTGTCTCCACTCCCTGAGGAAACACAGAAAAGGAGGACTCTCCACACTTCACCTCACAATTTTTTACTGTGGCACCATTGAAAACAGCCTGACACAAAGTTTTACATCTTGGTTTGGCAGCTGCAAGTCCTATGAGAAGCGACAAATCAATAGGATTGTTAAGACCGCCAGGAGGATT
>NW_005187651.1:769312-771042 GCF_000239375.1 Pundamilia nyererei | reverse complement strand
ATATATATATATATATATATATATATACACACACACACACATATATGTATGTGTCCCTTGACCACAGAGGGTTAAGGAGACTCACCTTCTTTCCATTTCCAGTGTGTAGCAACCAACCACCTGTGTGAAGTCTGAAATACCCATGATGTTGATTCAAAATGTGCTCTGGCACAATCATAGGCATTGGTTGCTACTGAAAGCAAGAAATAAAGCCGGTCTGCGCTATGGGCTAAACCATTTCTTAATGGTGGAAGGGGGGGGGGGGGTGTAACACAATGGAATACATTCAGTTTTAGAATTTATATTTAGTGTTAGCCATATAGATGGCTCAAAGTGTCAATGCTCTTATTTTAATAAACAACAATGTCATATGCAAAACTAGGGTGGTACTATAGGTGGCAAGAGATCATTTTAGGGTGGCCACCCCATGCCGCCCTTCTAGATCCGCCCCTACAATATATCCCTGTACCCGTACAGCTGGAATCCCTGGAAACAGAAAGGAAGTGGACGAGCTTGGCATGGAAGCATCCGATCACCCATTTGGAGAGGAGGTGCCTCTTTTTGATCTTATTGTAAAACTTCTGTTTTCATTTTTTCCCTGTCTGCTGTTGAATGAACATCTGTTTTATAGTCCAGCGTATGCTCGTCTCTGTGTCATGACTCCCAGAAACATGATCACCCTTCAGTGGAGTTGATCTGGAAGGATTCCCATGCTGGAGGCCAGTATGGTCTGACTGGTTCTGTGTTTCATTCAGGTGGAGTGTCTCATGGACCCAGAGGACCCACCAGTTACTACTACATGTTACCCATGAAAGTTCGAGTGCAAGGACTCAAAGTGGCGCTGAGCTCCAAGATGGCTCAGGTAAGAGAAACCCCTTTGTTTCATGTGAAGAGCAAATACAGCTGCTAGTGATGTTAGAGGCTCATAACATCTGTAATAAGAGTTGTAAAACATGCAGTAACATATGACGGTGTCCACAAGCAGCTGTTTTTGTCACCCACTTATCTCAAGCGCTTATTGCTGTTGTTATGATGTCACAGAGACGATAACCCGTACAGATATCTCACACGTGTGAATACAGAAGCCGCACCCACCTATTGTTCAGACCCTTTGTTTGCAGTGGTTAGCCACTTAGAAGAAAGTTTGCTTAAAGAGGGGAGGAGATAAATCCACTTGTTTTAAATGGAGAATTTCTTCACCCTTTATGTTCTCATATCATTTCTTGAGAGTATTTGGTTTGTAGCAGATTGGTGACAGTGACGAACTTGTAAGAAAGAAAGAAAATCCTTTCTTTATCTGTGACACTATAATTAGAGCACATAACAAATGTGAGAATAGGATACACGATGACTTTAACTACATTATTACGTATCCGTAATATTTCTTGACAGCTGAATACTTTCCCCCCTTTTGAACTGCTAGCTGACAAAGGATGATCTTCACATTGTGAACTCCCTGAACATCCCCACACCAGACTCTCAGTACCTGCTTGACCTCATCAGACACAGGGGAGAGTCTGTGTTAATAGTGGATGTGTGAGTATCTTTAGCAGCACTTCTGTACAAATGCGAAGGCGGTCACACTTTTTCTCCTCTCCTCCTTACCCTTATCTTCCTTGCTTAGCCTCTTGTATCCTTGTCTTGTCTCGTGTGTATTACTTTCCCTCGAACAATCTCTCACTGTCGTTCTCTAAAACCTAAAAGAGAATTATGGATTTGATCAACTGGTC
>NW_005187651.1:763799-765462 GCF_000239375.1 Pundamilia nyererei | reverse complement strand
GTTTAAACTAACCTACTCTGACTTTCCTTAAAGAGTGACCTGTAACATATTAACTGAGTTAAGTGAGTTACATTTTCTTTGTTTTTATTTTTTGTAACAAGAAAGTCAATAATAAATAACTCCAATGATAAAAAAAAAAGCAAAAGTTTAATAAAAATATGTAAAAACAACATGCAGAGTGTAATCATTTGTATGGAAGGAGACCACTGGCCAAATCATTCCTGATCTTCCAGCGAAGTGCTGACCGTTTCTTCTCTGTTGGCACGATGTAGGTGTTGGGTACGTAAACTCTCCGAGGTTTAGGCTGCAAAGACGAGGGATAAACTGTTTAACCACTAAAGCTGATCACTTTCGGATGTTCTGAGTCTCCAACTGTGATCTATGCAACAGCAGGCTCAGATATGTAAGCCACTTAAACAGTTGAGAGACGTTTTGTGTAGAATTTTGATCTCAGTTCTTTACACATCAAGTTAAAGGAAAATTTAGCTCTGTTTGGCAAGTGACCGTTGTGTTTGTTACACGTGGTCAAAGAGATTCAAATAGAAATCTTACTCTGAACACAGTGCTACCTTTATTTACCCTTTAACACTTCTCAGAACATCCACACTCTCCTATAAACAGCTGCCCATTGTGTTCTTGGAAAATATTTGCAGAATGTGTAAAGATCCAAAGATAAGATCCAACCACAGAGGGTTAAGACTTTAAAGGACGGAGATAAAACAATAAACTCTTGTTTCAGACAAAATCTGAAATAAAGAGCTGCAGGTCATTGCACTTGGGACATATTTGCATTTCTTACAAATTCATCCATGAAATAGATGTACACTACCAGTCAAAAGGTTGAACACACCTTCTCATTTCATGTTTTTCATTTATTTTTATTTTTCCTCTGATACATTTTAACCTTCCGGTTGAGTGAACGCTGGCGCGACTTGCTGCCGCTACTCATCGCTACCGGATTCCTGTCCTGTTCCTGTCTCTACGGCCCACCGGTGTCTCTGTCCGGTTCTTCCTGTCCGTGATGTGGCCTCTCAGGATCTATGCACTGTCTGTGTGGGTCTGGATCTTTATGTCATCGATCTTCTGACTTTGCACTGGGATCCATCAGTATACAGCTGATGAGCTCGTCCAAATTCCAAAAATACACCTAGACTTGGTCCCTAATGCTCAATGTAGCTCTTCTGTCTTAATTCCACCCCCTTCTCACTTCCTCTCTGTTTTTCAACTTCCGTCTTTAATTAATATTGCTGAGCTCATCCACAAATCAAAGCCTTCTACCTGCCAGCTTGATCCTATCCCCACTGTCCTTGTCAAAGCCTGTTTACCCCCTCTCCTTCCCCTCATATCTGCTATTATTCACTCTTCACTCACCACTGGAACTGTTCCTTCTTTCAAAGTTGCCGCCATTACCCCAATCCTGAAAAAAACAGGTCTAGATCCCAACAACTTTAACAATTTTCGTCCTATCTCCTAGATTGGAGATAGGACTCATTCCTCTCAAAAATTCTTGAAAAAATAGTTGCTTCACAAGTCCATCTACACCTAACTGATAATAACCTTTACGAACAGTTCCAGTCTGGTTTCCGTCCTCTGCATAGCACCGAAACTGCTCTTATAAAAATAACAAACAATCTTCTTATGGCAAGCTGATTCTGGTCTCCTC
>NW_005187651.1:738090-762990 GCF_000239375.1 Pundamilia nyererei | reverse complement strand
ACTAGGACTTTCTCTACCCACCACATCTCCCCACTCCTGAAGTAGCTACACTGGCTCCGGTTAAATTTCGCATCCATTTTAAAATAATCCTTTATACATTTAAGGCTATTCCTTCTCTCTCTCCGATTTAGTACAGATGAACTTCCCATCCCGGTGCCTCAGATCTTCATCTTCTCTTTCTCTCTCTGTTTCTTCCGCTCATCTGATTACAATGGGGGCGGGGCTTTTAGTTGTTCTGCCCCTCGACTTTGGAATTTCTTACCCCCTGACCTCAGTAATAGTAGTTCATTCCCTCTTTTTAAGTCCACCCTCAAAACGCATCTGTTTAAAATTGCTTATGTTTAAACCTCTGTATGCTCTTAACTTTTATCTGTTATTCTTATTATTGTGTATATTTCCAGTTTTTGTGTTTTTATTTGTTGTACAGTATCCTTGGGTGCTTTGAAAGGCGCTATTTTTAAATAAAATGTATTATTATTATTATTATTATTATTATTTTTACCATAATTTATTTTATGGTATGGTATACCATATATTTTATGTTTTGAGAGAGATTATCCAAAGTTTGTATTCACACAACTTGTGTACAAAAGGACAAATGAGAAATAGAAAAAAAAAATCTGGAGAAATACTTACTGGTGGAGGCTGATATGTGAGCCGTTGCTGAAAAGAAAAACATACACTCATAAGTACTTCCAATAAACATTGCTGCCCAGGACAATGAAACAAAACAGGAATTTATAAGTCAGATCATTCTATTACTGAGAAAAGCGACGGTGTAATAACTTTATGTCTCATCCCACAAGTATGAAAACAAAGATGATTGAACATCTATGTGAGGAGTGCTAACACTTGCCTATTGAAGTTATATTTTCTACCTTAATCTCTGAGCGCAGTGCCCTCCTGTCCTTCTCTCCTGAAAGTTTGAACATCTCCCAGAGCTGCTTGTACTGGAAATACCTGCAGATATAAGAAAACCCAGTGAGCAAACATGTAACCATCACATCAATGTGAACCTGATCGGTATGATTCTTCCAGACTGCTGCTGTATTAAGGAAGTACAAACAGAATGTTACAGAACTGTTATACAACATGAGGATAATCAATTAAAATTACTGTCCTTTATTTGGCATAATTACTGTCTAACTTACACTAACACAAGTTATAGGAAGTACTGAAGTGCTGTATGGAAGCATTAAGGTGCTGCACATGAGTCTTCTAATGGAAAAGAAATCATTAAGAAACCTATCAGGAGCCTCTAGAATCATAATTCCACATTATTTCAGGTGTGAGTCTCAAACAGAAGTGGCAATCCTTTTCATTTATAAACCACTGCATTTTGTAACTTACTTGGCTACTGGGTCAGTCTTCTTTATGGTCTGTTGACTCATCACTGGCCGGATGACTGAAATGAAAGTCTATGTGAGAAATTATCGGAAGTTCAGAGAAAGCAAAATCTTTATATTGTGCTTTATTGCCAGCTTACAGGACTTTGGTTTGGGCCTTATATCACCATCACTCTTAGTTCGAGTCTGCTTCCACCATAAAGAAAGACAAACAGAAGAAAAAAACAAGATATTACATCTTCAACTGTTATTAACAGAAGAAAATGTGTTAGTTTTATTAATATAATATAGCTATAGATATAATATTGCATAAAATCTCAACAACAGTCTCCTCAAGGCACTTTGTATTGTAAACTAAGACCCTACAACAGGGTAAACCCATAGAGAGAGAACAGCAACAATCAAATGACCCCTTTATGAGCAAGCACTTGGTGACAGTGGGAAGGAAAAAAAATTCCTTTTAACAGGATGAAATATCTGGCAGAACCAGGCTAAGGGAAGGGCAGCTATCCCCCCTCACCCGTTGGCAGGAGGAGCAAGATAGGACAGAAGACACACTTTGAACTCTATTAAATTTCTTAAATCTTAAGAGACTACATTACCCACCATGGTCAAAGGAGCTTGCAAAGAAAAGCGTCTGGACTTCTTTAAGTTGCCTTAACGCCCACTCACATCCTGGGCCATCTGACCTCAGGAATTCGCATGATAAGGTGGGGCCAGGTTTCACAATGAACACACCCGAAACTCTGGCGGATTGGGACCCACGCCCAGTTTCCCACCTTGGCTCAGGCGATTAGAGGATCATCAGGGGGTCCTTTTGTCCCTCTGTGGGGGGTCACTCCCACTAGGTTTATATCTGGGACTCTCCACCATTTGACATTAGAACTGAAGAAGCTTCTCGGATGAGAGGTGAAACGTCTTCAAGCAACTTAAAGAAGTCCAGACGCTTTTCTTTGCAAGCTCCTTTGACTACGATGACCTGGATGACTGAGAACCTTCACAGACATATTACCCACCATGCCTTTCATGTACGATTCAAAAGCGCTTAAAGACACTCTTTCACTCTCAGAGGTCTGAGTGTCGCTCTGATCGTCCAGGTCTTCATTGTCTGACTCAGGTGACTCCTGCTCAGGTGATGTGGCTAAATGAAGTTGAGCCAGTCTTTCTTCCAGACAGCTCGCTGTACCTGCAAACACAAATTACTAACCATCAGCAAACCCAACACTTCACTCTCAGCTACTTTAAAAGAGACATAGTTTGCTTATCTCCAACTTCATATTTGGATTCTTAGCAACTTTGAAGAGAGTAGCAAAGTCTGTGTTAATACATGTATAAATATTAAACTTTCCCTGCTAAAGTTAACAAATTTCCATATTTTTGCCACAATTCAAAATAATTATTTTTAATTTGATAGTGAGCCTTGGTTCTGCTTCAAGGTTCATCTACTCTCTGACAGAATTACATTTTAGTTCCTCTTCCTATAAGTGGCTCCAAGACAACATTCTCCTGATTGGCTGCCCTCAAAGGGTTGAAAAAACGGCCTTAAAATGAGCATTTAGATCAGTGAGAAGCTTAAGTCTCATATCGATTACTAACACACATGAACACCTCATTATTTAAAACACTCGACCTGTTTAACAGAAGTATTTATTTTGTAATAGTACATATGTATGTTAGAAAATAAGGGAAAGCATAATCAGCCCACCTTTTAAACTTTTCATATCAACACTAATTGAGAAGTCAATTTACAATTAATGTGATGTTGAAATTTAATACCTGCATTAAAAATGTACATCTTATATCAAGAAATTTAACTCTTTGAAAAATTGTTTTCATACAACATGTATTTATTTTTCTGAATATAAATTCAATAACCTTTTTTTAAATGTCCAAACTGGGATGTAATTTATTATTCAAAGCTGACCTTTTTATGGCTAAATGCCCAAAAACATGTAGCCCATTTCTGAGCGTCTGACCAAACAGCAAAAAAAACCAACCTCCTTACAGTAACAAGTATCATGACGTGCTGATTTAGAAGCTGGAAAACATTTACCCCTGTCCTGTCTGAGGTTTCCTTCCCACTCTGCACACGTGTTGCCATACATCATGGTCGAGCTAATGTTCACTCTGGAGTCAATAAACTTGATGTCTTTGTTGCTCGAAGACTCGTCTGGATCTTCACACTCCGCTTTTCCTCCGACGTCTTTCTTGACATTATTGAACCCATGAAGGTCGTGCACCTCTATTTCTTGTTTTTGCTTCTCGTTCAGCCGGAACATGTCTTCAGCCTGAACAGTGCGATGCTGTTCTTTTGGTGCTTTCTTTTCAGATGCCGCATGTAGATCGCACTCCTCCTCACCTGCCTGCTTTTTCTTCTGTTCCGAATGCACTTCTGTGATGTGGATGATTTCTCTACAGCACGCCACATTATCAAAAATCTTGCTGACCTCTAACACAGACAGTTCATTGAAGTCTGGCTTATGTGTAGGTTCAATAAAGTCGCCAAAGCTGCTGAGTGACCGACTGTCCTCTTCGTCCTCTCTCATCTCAGACAGACTATCCTGATCAAACTCTGTTATGGTGTGGTCATCTCTGTACTCTGCTCCCTCCTGCCCCTCTGGTTTGTAGGTCCCATAGCCAGAGGTCATCAGACTTGGTGCGAGACTATCTGGACTGCTACTACACCTTTCTTCTTCCTCCTCCTCATCGTTATTTGTCCTATCCAAACTTTCCTTGCTGAAGTTGCTCTGGTTGTTCAACCCACTCTTTACCTCCTCTGAAGCCCCCTGAAGTAAATCTTCTGTATCGGTGGCTGGTTTAGAGTGAATCATTCGCTCAATCTCATCCTCTTCTTCTTCTTTCTCCTCATCTCCATCAGACCAAAATGAGGAGGAAAGGGAATTCTTGTCATCTTCACTCTCTTCGTCTGACTGAGTGCTGCACATTTTGTACATGTTGAGTTTGCACTACAACTCAGGTGTATGGAGTGTGTGATCTGAGAAGGCACAGGACTTAAGGAAGTAGCTAAGAGGATTAGCTGAAGCCTCAAAAGCTTCTTCTCACTGGAACAGCGCCCACTGCTGCTGACCAAAAGGAATTACACTGCTGCATTTACTCTTTAATGCTGCTTGTTTCAATAGTTGTTTCTTATTGTGAGATAATGAAGGCCAGGGTTCAACTATAAACATGAAACTTCGGATAAAACTTGTTGTGATCCATAAATACAAACTGGATGTCTACAGCAGTACTCAGTCAATTTATTCTTTCATTTTCTTCTTGAAATTATTTCTGCACTTCAGTTTACCTATTTTTTTTTATTCTAATTTAGTTATAGTAAAGCTACCTAAAAAAAAAAATCCCAATTTGATTAATAGTACACAGTACAATTGTACATTACAGCTTTGTGAAAACATAAAATCGAACATTATTACTTATTATTTTAGAACAATAAACCTTAAAGCAGATGATCAGAAGATATTACAGATTTTTGTCCATTACTTTTTGTTACCTGAGTCTTCACTGTAGACTGATTCATCACAGACAAGTGACTGTCCTTTGTGTTTCCTGAGGGGCGGGAAGCATAATTAGAGTTGAAGACCTTCTCCATTTGGCACATCTGGAACAAGTCATATCTCCACAATAAGTTGACTTGTTCCAGATGTGCCACAAATTCCCTGTTAGTGTTAGCCAATGAAGAAATGATATAAAAAGAGAAGAATATGTCAATGATTAAAAAAACAATTTAAATTTGAATACCGACCTGCGATATAAATTGGAGATCGGTGTCAGAGATGATGAAAAACACGGGTTTTATTTCATATTTATTTAAAATCTTGGGCTAAACTGTAATAAAGTTTAAAGTTTAAATAAACTGTAAAAAAATAAAACAGACTAATCCAGACAGTAAGCACATAGGCCCATAAACCCATAGACTCTTTCACTCGTGAGCCATTAGTGGTTACAGAGCAGAATAACATGAAAAAAAACAAACAAAAATAAACAAACAAACTTGTTCTTTGGTAATCAGAACAAAATTGTATCCGGAAAGCTGTTTCCTAGAAATGCATGAAATTCTACTCTTTACGTGCTTTTTTTATTAATACAAAGAAAAATCCAGCTGCTGCTAGTTGGAAAGACAAATAAAACTAAAATTAACTCTGGACAAACAAATGAAAAAATTAGCACACGATTCGTAAAACTACCTCAGAACTTTTCTCTTGATGAAGTGTCTCCCCTGGGTGTCTGGGGTAGATGTGTAGCTATCTGTCAGTTGTGAGTGGATGGTATCCTCAAGATCCTGCTCCACCTGAAGCCTGCTTGGAGCACCTGGAGGGAGCTTGAGCTTCTGGGCCACCGAGTGTTGAGTGTACGAGTCATAGTCTCCGTTATAACAGTTGATGAGCGTCTGGGTGTGACATTACATGCTTTTAATTTATTGCACATGCCTGACACCATTACAATTAAGACTATGTTTGTTGTCCAATCAAAGTAGTGCTACTCATGACATGATTTTATGTGGCAACACATTAACAGCATTTGGCTCAATAGAGCAATGAATGCAAGAATAAATGAATATAATATAAAAACATATCTTGTATGTTATGAGTCATTAATGCTTACCTTTCTGGCATGGTCTGTACTGCCTGCATGTAGGAAGAATGATTCACTAGTGCCTTTAAAGCAGTGTGGACTAACTGTGGAGAAAAACAGAGCTCAAGTTAGATGTTATTAAGTGTTATAAAAGTGAAATACTCAAAATCACAAAGTGAGTGCTCTGACCCTTTTCTTTGGTATAGGCAGGGGGACTTGGCTGAGGTGTAGTTGCCTGAGATTTGGCATTTATCTCATTTGATGAGGAAAGGCCTTTCCACTCCCCTCGTCGAACCAGCTCATCCAGATCTAATCACAGAAATGACAGTTTCCCCTCAATATTTACTGATTAACATGTCTGCAATCATTTCCTGTAATGCCTGTCATTTTCACATCTATTTCTATTATTACACTCTACCAGAGTAGCTCTGCATGATTCACAGTTCAAAATAATCCCAGCCCCTCAGTTCATCTATAGTGTGAAACAACTGTTTAATTTCATCTCTCTTTAGGCTAACTTTCCTCTGATTAACTGCGCCTCAGAAACTGATGGTTTGAACAACACGTGTGCCCATACTAGAGTTGTGCTCCTGACATAACCACATAAGGGAAATCCATTATCTAAGACAAGTTACACCCCCTCCCCCAAAAAACAATTACTCAACTCTTTGAAACTCCTAAAGTCTGAGCTTTTTACTCGCAGAGATTACTTACTGAGCTCATTTTTTGAAACTTTGATTATGTTTAATATATGACAGAAAATTACTGAGCTCATTATTTGAAACTTTTATGTTTAATGTGAGTATATGACAGAAAATTAAGAAAAACAAGAGATCAATTCTTAGAATTAAAAATGTAAATAATCAGTGCACAATAAATATATTAAACTGCAAAACAATATGGCAATGTGAGTTGGGAGGTTTAAGAAGGGTTGGTAGATATATGTTTAACCTTGTTTAAATTCACGCAGCCTGTGCTTTGGTATGTTTTTGTAGCCAAGGAGGGCTAACTGTTCTTGAATTTCCTCCTCTGAGAAACGCAGATTGTCCATAATATTTCCAGCTTCCAGTCACTGATATGAAAACAGTCCTACATGAAAAAAAATCTAAATCAAACACAAAGACAAAACCAGATATGCAGGATGCAAGATGTTATGTCATAAACAAAATGTTCTTTTGATACATGTAAAGCTTTTCAAACACGTTTTACGCATGGGCTTTTATCACAGTGTTGGACAATGAGACACACTTTTGGTATGATTACTAGCGCAGTTGCAATTTTAACAAACAGTATCTGTAGATACTCTATAACAAATATCAAATAAACCAAGAGTAAATAAATAAGTCTAACATCTGCGTTGATTTCCTACTGTCCTAACAACAATTCAAAACTGATTTTACAACAGCTGTTAGCAAGCTTGACTAGCCGTTCCCAACCAGACATAAAGAGAAACGATGTTAACTAATTTTAACTTGTCCGTTCTCACCTTCACACAAGCCGGTTAGGTGTTAGCGTGAACCCATCCTGCTAATGTTACCGGTGTAGTTTATCGAAGTAGTAGTTGCGCTTTATTGTTTGTACAGAGTTAAACACTCAGCACCAAGACAACGGCCGTAAATAGCTTTGAAAATGACGCCTGCTAACGTCATTGACATAAACATCCGGTCTTTTTCTTCTTCGTTGTACTATTTAGCGATTGACGAGTCGACGCATTACCACCTCTAACTGGACTGGAAAAGTACAACGACGATAATAAATAGTTCTCACAAATCACATTAATCATCCTCCCAGATAGGAACGCCAGGGCACGGTGTGTGAGAGGAAAATGTTAAAGTTGCTTTAATAATATCTTAAAGTAAATGAGGAACTGATTTTGAGGTAGTATATTGCTGTAGTTTTTAGTTAAAATTGGATATTCAATCTAATTTATTAATGTTGATGTTTTCATCAAATATTAAGCAAAGACATTTGCACAACAGTAATATAATATACTAATATAATTGTAATATATTGAAAATTATTTCTTTAGATGATGTAATTAAAGAAACATGATGGATTGACATTAGAACTGAACATTTACCGTCCGTCCATTGAGCCATTTTCTTATGCTTATCTTTATGAGGGTTGCAGGGCTACCGGAGCATATCCCAAGTGCTATAGGGTGAGAGGCAGTTTCCTGCTTCCTGTACAGAATGTTAGTCTGTCGCAGGGCAAACACAGAGAGACAGACAGCCATATGCACTCACATGTACACCTATGGAGAAATTAGAATCGCCACTTAACCTAACCCCACTAATTAATGGTTAGTTAGTGGATTGAAATCTGAGACTTTCCATCTTAAATGCACATATTAAACAAATATGTAGGGCTGCTTTCTTCCATTTCAAGAGTCAAGATTGAAGATTCTTTATTTGTCACATGCATAGTTATACGAGAACAACACGTAGTGAAATGTGTCCTGAAAAGCTCCTTGACTGTGCAAAAAGAGAACTTAATAAACAGTAAGTGAATATGTACAAGGATGGCATTCAGTAAGTGAGTGAATTACATACAAATGCATTGAGTGTTTCTTCTTCAGTTACCTTTCTCACTCACTATGTCATAATACACCCTCTTAGCATTGAATCATACTTGTTATCAATCTCTGGCTCTCTTCCACAGCATGTCTTTATCCTGTCTTCCTTCTCTCACCCCAACCAGTTGCAGCAGATGGTCCCGCCCCTCCCTGAGCCTGGTTCTTCCAGAGGTTTCTTCCTGTTAAAAGGGAGTTTTCCCTTCCCACTGTTGTGCTTTCTCAAAGGGGGTCATATGATTGTTGAGTTTTTCTCTTTATATATTATTGTAGGGTCTACCTTACAATATAAAGTACTTTGATGTGACTGTTGTTGGCGCTGTATGAATAAAATTGAATTGAAAAATAAATCGAAGTACAATACAAATAAGTGGTGTAGTTGGGCACAAACATGTAAAGGCCCCCACCTCTATCATTTAAAGCTATACCACCATAGTTCATTTAGGGCTTCTGTTGGCAGAGGTGGACCTTGAGTTGATGTTGAAGGCCCCACAGAAGACTAAAAGGTAAACCTTGAGTTTCGAAATCTTTGGTATTAAAAGTGGAATGAAAGCATCTTACTTTACAGAATGCTGTTATGTTTTATGTAGCAATTTACTGATAAGAACCACAGTAATGTAACAGTTGTGTGTGTATTAAACATTCAGCTTAACCTTTACAAGTAAAGGGAAGTACGTCCCACCCTGTGTGTGCAGGGAACCCCTCCTCCTCCTCCGGCCGGCCTCAGCCTCTCAGAAATAATCAGGACTTTCTAACATCCTCCCCTTCCAACAGGCGGTGGGGTTTCAGTCAGGGGGGACGCTGACAGGTGGACTGCCTGAGAGCCCCATCTGATCTGGAAAAAGGGACTTTCAGTGTCTTCCTCGGTCCGTAGGAAGATCATGGCTCCACCACGAATCTGTCGGGAATCCTTCTTGGTGCTTTTACTGCAAATTGTGTTTATTTGTTCCGCTCAGGTGAGAGATAAGCGTAGATTTTTTTCTCTTCTCTGAACTGCAAACGTTTTTAAAGTCCTAATGTCCTATGCGTTCATGTGGCAGAGCCAATGTGGTATATTTGATAGGTATTTACGACTCAGAAAGGAGCACACTTTACGGTTCCTAACTGTAGGTTTTACTCGGCTGTATTTCATATACTTGTGTAGCACTTTAAGTAATCTTATTATGAGTTAAATATTCTTCTTTAACTCTGTGCTCTAACTTTAGACATGTAAAAAGCTTTCTGTGGTGGAAACGTAACTACCCTAAAGCAGTTACTGCAAAATGCACGGTACTTTAAGGCTACTGTACTTTAACATGCTGTATTGATGATTAAATGAATGATTTCAGTGTTTTTGATTAGGTTTTTCTAATGTCAGTTCATCCCAGTGATCGCAACTGGCACCAGTGAAGTCCAGAGGGCAGCAGTAATCTGAGCACATGCGGTTACTTAGGTGGAATAATAGGAAACCTGGTTCTGTGACCTAGCCACTCACATCACGCAGACAATGGGACTCTGTGTGAGCTTACCTTCACACTAGCAGCAGCAGCAGCACTGCTTGGTATTTGGAGATGGATTTCAGTTGGAAAAAAAGTAAAAAATGTTTTCTGTGTTTGTTTTACAGAGAGGCCCAGTCGGTCCCAGAGGCCCTCCAGGGCCACCCGGGATAGGTGGAGTGCCCGGAGTGGACGGTATTGATGTGAGTCTGCTTTTTGGTTCTTCTTTTGTACTGAATTTTATTCCAGGATTAATCAGCTCCGTGAACAGTGAAACCAAACAGCAGCTGATGTTCTCCAACAATAACAAAGCTCTGTCTGTCTCTCTGTCTAAATCATGGTATAGTTGTATCTATGCAGGGCTCGTTGACCTTTTTCAGAAGAACTGCCCTACAGAAAAAGAGAAAGTTGATCATCTTAATCTAAAGTGTGCCATACATTGTGCACTGAAAGTCTGCCTTTTCATTTGGATGCTGGCCTGCTATGGGCTCAAAAAGTTTAGTCTTTTAAATCCACATTTAATGAAATAATTTGATGGTATCATGATTGCATTGAGCCATTTATGTATCACCTTATAAATGACAATGAAACATAAAGTTATATGTATGATGAATATTTAGTTTTCATTGTATTATCTCCTTCATGTGTCTTCAGGGCGACAGAGGAGAAGACTCTACAGTGGCTGGTGCACCAGTGAGTCAGTTTTTGGTTTCTCTTCTCACATGCAGAAGTCTAAGATTAATAAAATCAGTAATGCTGAATCTTCTGCTTCCAGGGACCTGATGGAGAGAATGGCAAAGATGGGACTCCTGGAGCTCCAGGCATCCCAGGGGCAGATGTAAGTAAGACAACATGTCAACACAGGCACAAACTGGTAAAGTGTTTGTCCAGCAGTCATGTTTTATAGCTTAATCATTCGCCGTGTGGTCTCTATAGTCCAAACCAAAATAAAAGACTTTATTAAGTTCTGAATTCACCAGCTAACCTGATCCAGTAGGTCTTAAATTCTCCAATGCGATAATGTATTAAGTGTCCGTAAGATCTGAGCCACATGACTTAAGACATTCAGATCTGCTGCTGTAGGAGCAGTTTATATTGGCCCCAGCTGAGCAAAAGTGTAGAGGAAAAAGAAAGGTCCCTTGAATAAATCAATCTGTTTATTTAGGGTTGAGTCTCAAATAGCGTACTGACAGAAACAGGGGTCTTTTTGTGCACTACTCAAGGAGTTCAGGGAAATCAGCTGCCCAGAGATGGCTGACTGAAGGCTGTACGCTGGGAAAGATGGTGCAGAATGGTCACAGTGTGTTTGCTGTCGTCTATGTGGTGGTGGTGCAGAGAACAGCCTGAAAGACTCAGAGCTTTATATGTACTGAATTCTTTTTTAGCAAGCCTGCACAACCACTCTGTGATTAATTAAAAACAAAAGTTACACCAATTTCCTTTACTTATAGAAGCAGAATATAGACTTTAATACAATACTAAATGGAAATTTGCTGAGATTTTGACCTTCAGCTTTGAGACAGAAGGAACCTTTTGTCACAGACTGAATGTGTTGACACATTTTATTTCTTAACCTATGCCTTTGACCAAGTGGGGAGTGTTTTGAATGTTGTTAATAAGGAAGGCAGTCAGCGGAAGAGCTAAAGAATGTAAAAACCCTCAACTCGATATCAGACTTATTTCAGTCTCATGTGTCATAATCTGGAGCAATCATCCCTCATGTTTTCTAGCTGTTCCTTCAGCCTATGGTACTTGTCAGTCTCCAGGCTCCTGCTACTCTGAGCTGGACTGTCTCAGTGCCATCTTTGACCAACCTGCAACATGGCTTCTGATGGCTGTGATAGCTTTCTGCCTTGGTGCTTATTGGTGGTTCTTGTGCCACTATGATCAGAGCCCTTATGCTATCCCCAAGGAACTTGTATCTTGATTGTATATCCCATGAATGGCTTACACATATATTTAACATTTCTTTTCTCTTTTTGTCAATGTTATTTATCGTCTGCTATCTCAGACTCTCTTCTCGCAGTTCATCTCAGGGTGCCATCCCCTTGATCTTTTCATTATAGCTCTAACTACCGGTAATCCTCTCTTTGCTGCCTTCATGAAGTGTGATGAGTTTTTGACATCAGTGGTATCTGTCTCCTGCTTTGGCCAGCTCATTATTTATTCTGGGCTTCTAAGTGATGCAAACCCTTGTCCAATCCCTACTTGAGCACCCTTTGTTGCATGCAAAGTGACAAGTTGCCAGGACACAAAGGGCATCACAGCATGCTGTGTTGTATGGTCATTGAACTGTCAGAATGCTCAATCTGCAGTTGTACCTTAGGTCCTGTCTTTCATGTGAATGTTACTTTGATACTAAGCTAATCATTACTGCAATCTAAACCCATCACTTCAAAGCACATCATTGGCCTATTTCAGGATAATAATGCATCCTGACATATTGGAGCAATTCTCCAAGAATAGTCTTAGGAACATAAGGGAATTCAATGGGTTGACTGGACTTTAGCCTGAACGAGCAACTATGGGATGTACTGGAAAAACAAATGTGATTCACATAGGCTACAACTTCCAACATCCAGCATTTAAGGGATCTGCTGTTAACGTCTTGGTGCCTGATATCACAGGAGACCTCCAGAGCTTTTGTAAAGTGTATAAGAAAAAGTAAAGTGTATATTATTGGATACAGAAAGTTACAATTTCACTTTACACAAGTCCACCAAGTCCACCTATAAATTCTCTAACCTCAGTCCTATACTATGAGACACACACATACACACACACACTCACAGAAATCAAACCAAACAACAATAGGAAAAGAAAAAAATGGTATGGCAGCTAGAGTGCAATATATATTTAAAATATCATTATTGCATGCCAAGATTTGAATGTACTTTGTTTCATGTCCACAGGGACCTGTGGGACCTCCTGGGGATCCAGGCCTCGTGGGCCCAAAAGGCTTAAAAGTAAGTTTATTGTCTCAACATATTTCTCAGTTAGTCATGTTGCTCAGATCTCTAAATCAGTTTTTTCACACTACAGTATAGAGTAGCACCACATATCTGCAAGTATACTGTACTCTGTCCTCGTGTGAAATAACATTTCTGTTCTTGCTGGTTTTCAGGGGGAATCTGGAGCAGGTGGGCCCCTTGGAGAGCCTGTAAGTACAGATATTCAAATATGTATTGCTTTATATATATTACCTTCTTTTCAATGCAAATTTGACCTCTTTCTTCATTTTAGTTATTACCTATTATATCTTGTACAACCTAGTTTTAAAAAGTGCATTGAGACAATTTGACTAAAGCTAATAAAGCCAGCCAGAAGCTTTGCAAATTTGTAATTATTTCTTACTCTCAGTTTGACACATTGTAATTTAGGACTTGTCTCCCACAGGGCATAGGACCTGATGGACTTGATGTGAGTACACTGCTGATTTCTAAGTCCTTTTCAGGTTTGCATAAGTATGTACATTAAACAAACGAACAAACAAATCAGTGGTTGCCGATTTGTGTTTACCAGCAACTGAGTGGTTACTGGTTACTTTGTAACATATTTACAGGCTGTTCTGTAGTTCCAGGGCTCTTATACGATATTATTCTTTGGGCAGAGTATGGTGAGAAGATCTAACTTCTGCTAAAAACAAATTTGAATGTTCAATGTTTTTTGAAGCAAGGCTTCATTTGATAAATGATAAATATCTGATCATCTTGTTAATGTCATTTCCACAAATGGGAGCATTTAAATTATTATTGTGGCTAATATTTTGGTGTGTTTTTGTTAGAATTTATCAGTTCTTCTGTTAAAAACTGCTCAGTGTTGCACAGGTCGAAGTAGAGCTCATTTACAACAATTTATGCTATTTTGCTGTATTTTTTAACAGGGTATTCCTGGTTCTGATGGGCTACCAGGGGAACTGGGAAAAGTAGGACCCCCAGTGAGTATATAAATCATAAATTGCCTAAATACAATTTCTTAGCTTTTGTAGAATAAAAAGTTTTTATCTTTGAAAGAGCCAATACCTTCAGTACAAACAAAGTCAACAATCATCACAAAACATGTCCTGCTGGTGACTACACAACTGATTAATAAAAACACATCTATCTGCTGCAGGGAGCAAGAGGGAGAAGAGGTCAAGTTGGTCTTCCTGGTCCTCGTGGTCCAAGAGTAAGTATCCCAGTTTCTGTGTACACTGCTAATGAACATCATCAGGGGAAAAAAGATAATAAAGGTTAATGATCTGGTAATTTATTTTAATGAATAGATGAGGTCTGTATTGAAAATAAAAATAAGATGATTTAAGCTCAGACACTTTTTTCTAGGGGCCTCCGGCTGTCTATGAAGGCAAAGACCTGGTAAGTAGATAAACCTGCAACTATTTGTTTGTAAAACCACAATTTTACATTTGGCTTACATACCAGGGAAACATACTAAGAACAGAACATGAATAGACTTAATGACGTGATTAGCAGCAAAATTATCATTCCTTTGTTAATTTCAAAATATCATTATTATTGTTCTTATCGTAACATTTGTAATAAAAGAATTTCCCAAATCTAGAATAAAGTATTATCTTATCTTAAAAGCTGATTATCTTGACTGTGAGATTACAGCGTTGTTTTAGCTGTCAGTGAAGCCCCCTGGTGGGAGGGCGTTTCCATGACCTCAAATAGGCTGTTGTATTTTCCAGTGTCCCAATGCCTGCCCCTTAGGTATTACTGGATATTCTGGCCTCCCAGGCATGAAAGTAAGTTGATCAATTATTAGCATATTTAATTAGCTTTTTGTTGATAACTTCTAACATTTAGTTTCTGTTTATAGGGTCACAAAGGGGTTAAAGGTGAATCAGGTGAGCCGGGAAGACAAGGACACAAGGTAACCTTATGCTAACATCTTAGTTTTCACTACATGAAAAAATTAAGCATTGATATCAAATCCTGACATTTCTGGGACGTTCATTTCTCAGGGAGATGAGGGTGAACAGGGACTGGCTGGTGAAGTTGGATCTCAAGGACTACCAGTAAACTAATTCATCATTCTCTTGTGACCCTAAAAATCTGAATGCATACAGAAATTGCTCCATGCAGTCAAACATATTAACACTCCTCTATCTGCTGAGTAATTCTAGGGCCCAGCTGGATCAAGAGGCCTCCCAGGAATAATGGGCTCTAAAGGTGACAGGGTGAGAGGACGCACACTGCATACAGTTTCATGGATTGTATTTGTAAACGTAAACAGTAAAGTTTGAGCCAAAAGGGCATATATTAGGGGACAGTCCAATGTAAAAAAAAAAAAAACTCTAAGGAAGTTTGTGCAAGTTGCTTATTGTAGTCCATAGCTACAGACGTATTTACAAACTATTATATGAAAAGGGGCAGCACAGTGGTTAGCACTGCTGCCTCAAGAGAAAAGGCCCTGAGTTTCTGTGAGGAGAGTGCATGTTCTCCCAAAAAAAATCGTTATTAATAAAGCTCAGTAATGGTGTTGATTTAGCTCAGTGATCCCACTGAGCTAAATCCATCCATATGGCATACAGGCACTCATATGCCATATGGATGGAAAGCAGTAGCCCTGGGTTCACGTCCAACCCCCGGCCCTTTGCTGCAGTCTTTCCCCACTTTCCTGTCTTTCTACACGGTCTCTATCCAATACAGCCTAAAAGACCCAAAACACAGTAATTTCATGATCTAAGACGTGCACTGGAAAGTGAATCATGTATACTTTTAATAGAAAAAAAATGTATTAACTTAATTTGACTTATGTCCATTTTTCCGTTACTATAAACAGGGACCTCGTGGAAACCCGGGCGACATAGGCCCTCGTGGAATCCAGGGAGCTCCGGTGAGTGGAAGCTCACTATTATCTCTGCACAGTCCTTTGTGTTACTTGGATAAAATCCTGATGAAAACTGACCATTTTTAGGGGGATCCAGGCCAGAGAGGACCCATTGGTGAGAACGGCCCAAAAGGAGTGCTGGTAAGATCACAAATTTAAAAAAAGAAAAGAAATTTAGCAACAGCCAAAGTTTTCTTTTAACTCTCCGTTTCCACTTGAAATACATCACCCAGTATGAACTTAGCATGAAATGAACTTAGGCCTGTCATCATGTGAATTTGTTTGCAGTTAATTGCACTTTGTTATTTCATAGGGGGACCGAGGTCCACCAGGAATCAGAGGAGTTCCTGGGCCAAAAGGAGACCCTGTGAGCACAGATATGTCTTATACATGCTAGAATCAATCAGTCAATGAATCTTTTCTTCTATGTCTTCTTGCTGACCTGCTTTTCTGTTGTTTTCTACTTCTAAAACCATCCGACCATTGTCTGTTGAATTCATATTGTTATCCTCCTTTCCCACCTGTATTCTATGGACGAGTTTTCCTGTGTCTTTGTCTTGCTAGAATTCAGAATTTAATTGCAATAACGCTCTTATTGTGCTGTTTAGCTATCATGACTGACCGTATTGGGTTTAAATAGCTTTATCTCTACACATATTCCTTCTCTACCAAATATAACATCTTCCTCTTTTTCTTACTGTGGAACTTTGATTTAAATGTATCTGTATGAAATAAGCTTTGTAATGAGATCCCTCTTATCTTGCCAACAGGGCCTTCCTGGTCCAGATGGTCGTGAAGGAATTCCTGGACTGCCAGGGTCCAAGGTAACTGTTTTAATTAATATCTAATTAATAATGAACAGAAGTCTAGATTCTCAAAAGACTGCTTTTAGTTTAGCCTTCAGTCTAAGTCTGTAGACATTTCCTTAGGAATTACTTTTAGCAACAATAATACAATAACAATAAAGGTGTTTAGCAGTTCCTCCTCCTTTAGCAGTTCAATTGTTTTTATTTTTATTTTTAGGGTCTTCCAGGAAAAAATGGGGCTCCAGGTGATGCTGGCCCACAGGGACTTCCTGTAAGTGACGTCTGACAGCCTGATTCCTCATTAAAATCTTTTCTTGACTCAGATATTTTCACTTATTACAATTTTCTTCATGTAGGGTTTGCCGGGAGCTTATGGTCAAAAAGGACACGGAGGTGCAAAGGTATGATCAATGCTTCTGTACCAACACCTCGTGAAAAACAAAACTATGTTTGCAAAAAGACAGGAGTTCCACAGTAAGATGAGCCAATGATGTTCTGTTTGTCTCTCTGTGTCACCAGGGTAACGCAGGCGATCCAGGAGTTGTTGGTTTGATGGGGTCTCCAGGGAAACAAGTAAGTTTGAAGCAAGGCGAGATACATCAGGTTCATTAAATTGTTACGCAAAAGTCTCAATAGACGCATGTAAAAGCATATTAAACTACTGTACCTTACCGGGTTAAAGGTACCAACTAATGGATTAGTCAGATAACTTTTACTATGAGTAGATGACAAAAATTCTTGCCTTTTGGAGCTCTGATGATTATCTTGTCTGATATCTTGTTCACTAGGGTGAACGTGGTGATCAAGGAGAGGTGGGACCCATTGGGCTCAGAGGAGGACCAGTAAGTCTCTGAAATTCATGTACTTGGTTTTCACTTTAACCTCCAAAATAGTTGTTTTCCCTTCGTAAACCAGAAGATCCCCTCCTGTTTGCTTCCAGCCCTTCATGATGCCCCAATATCTACTATTTATCTCACCTAAGTCCTGACTTCCACCTTCCTGTGGGCGAAACACAACAGCCAGAAGCAGTCACCTGTTAGCTTTGCCTACATGGCCTACTTGCAGGGCATGGTGCAAACACGTCTAAAGAAATTGTTTGAGCCTTGTTATTTTATGCTAGAAGCTTTAGTATTATAGCCTCTGTAAATCTGATCAATATGAACAGAGGAAGCAAACTGTTGCAGAGTAAAGGAAACTCCATGATGTAAGTAACTGTTCATCTTCCTCAGTAGGGTAAGATTAAAGAGATAGAAGGCAGCTGATCAAACACACACAAACCCACACATGTGCAATAAGGCTAAGTGCAATATTCTTTTCTGACAAAGTTGTATTTTTACTCAGTTGTATATATAATTTGTATTCTATTTTTATCCTATTGTATATTTTATTCTACTCTATATAGTATTTTATTTCATTCTATTGTATTCTGTACAGTTGTGCACAGTATATCATTCGTATTGTATTCTAATTTTTGCTATATAACTTTTGCACTGTCCACTTTCTGCTGTGACAAAACTAATTTCCCACATGTGGGACTAATAAAGGTTATCTTATCTTATCTTAACAGTAACTTCAGCAGGATGAGAAATGAGATGAGAGGGAAAACAGTGCACCTATGCTGGTCTGCATTCAGAACATACACAAACAGATGCAAAGTCCGCTGCCTCAAATTTGATTAAACGATATTTATTGAATGAGAAATTGAGAGCAAACAGTCATGTAGAGAAGAAATGCATTTATAGATTTATAATCAGAAGGAGAGTGTACCCGGACATCTGTTAGCCAAAAGCTCAGGCTTCAAATTTGAGTGACAGCATATTCTTAGACACACAACCTTTAGGAGAGCCAGCCAATTAGAAAAAAATCAAATATCCCAGTCAAACCCAGAGGATTGACTGGGATATATGATAAATAAGGATGTTAATATACGGTGACTTGTTCAACTATAAAAATAATGAGCTGTAAACGATAAGGATATAAAAGATTCCCTGTAATAGCTACAGGACAGTTGACCTAAAAATATCATCACATACAGTATATCAAACATGACAAGTTACCAAACTGCATTTCTTTTTGTTTATTTCACTTGCGTTTTGACTCACTTCTGTCTGTATTTCCAGATGTGACCATAGCTCTTCTGTGTTTTAGGGTGGACAAGGAGAAAGAGGACCCGATGGGCCCCCGGGATTATCAGGAGCCAGGGTAAGACCTGAGGGAAAGCCGTCTTTTCTCTTGGGGACATTATGTTTTGAAAAAAAATATGGGAGAAAAAGAATTTAACACAGTAACACAAGTAAGATTCTTCTTAAATGTAAGATATTTAAAAATTTTATTTGAGATCTTATTTTCTGCAAAGAGTCCTGTCTGGGAAATGTGCTAAAAATCAATATTGCTTGCTTGCTGAGGCCCTGGTTTTACTGTAACTTCCGTGATCTTTGTTGCATTCATTTACAGTAGTTCCCAGTGCAACAGTCACACTCTAAGTAAAGGCTTTTAGTTTAGTCTGAAATCTGAGATATATGTGACAATAACGGAAAATCATCAGAAATCTTGATGGTACATATACTTTTTTTGCCTGTAGCGCTAGGTATTCATCTAGATTTTTTGGAGTGAAAACTATTTTATCTCTTAGTGAACATCACTGAACACAAGAAAGCAACTGTCTGACTTCATGAAAACTGAGCTGTAACATTAGCTTCCTGCTAGTGCTCCTTTGGGTTGGTGAATTCAGACAGGAAAAAAAAAACAGTCCAAAGAGCTCCAACAGATTTGTAGATTTTGGTTTCTATAAAGACATTTTGCTGTAGATTTTTTCAGATGTATGCTGACATATTGTTTTGGTTCTAATATTGATGGAAAACATAAGGGTTGTATAGACTGGAAAGGCTTTAATAATACATGGTAAAAGGACATCAACAGGTATCCATGCTTTTATTATGCTGGAGTTTAACTGTATTGCATAATATACTGACACATCAACACGATTTAAGGATCTGAGCTGAATGTCTACAGAAGAATTTATTTATGTTAATTAATTAGTGGGAAAATAAAAGAAAACTCTGATTTAGATCATGAAAGGGTAGAAAAGTTGTATTTAATTGTTTCTTTTTACAGTCATATAAATGCACAGTTCCTGAGATCTCCTGCTGGCAGACAGACAGATCAACAAATCTGGGTTAAAAGCAATGCTTTTTGTTAGAACCGAGTCCGCCTGAGTGAAAAACAACTGGATTATGATAGTGCTGTTGTGGGAAAAGAAACAGGAGACGCTGTACAGAGAGGAAATGTTCAGATAACGATAACTTCAAACAAGCAAAAAAAATTAAAAAGTAGAACGCAATAATTTCCAAGGTCTGATGGGCCTTGAGAAAAGTACACGCTTTTTGCTTGTCACTGGGAGAGCAAAAATCAGTAAGAAATGAGCGCCTCGAAACTGAAAGCCAAGCAGACACAGTGTTCATAAATACAATCCATCCTGAAAGTATTATTCGACACGAGAATAATCCGGTAAAGAAAAACCTTGTATCTGCTCAGATATTCATTGCAGGAAAGCAGAGTCATGTTTTTGTGCTTTTAATAAAGAGCTGAAGGTCTTTATGAACGCCTGTCCCTGCAGTTAAGTCTCTAATCCACTGGTGAGTGGGCATGAATGGTCTCTTGTGTTACAGACTTTTATTTTTTCTGCAGCTCAGGGGGGATTCAGGACAGGAAAATAACCCGAGAAACCCTGAAAGAAATCTCTGTTCCCCAGGAATTCCCACATCCCCACATGCTATCCCTTGAAACCCTAACACATCCAAGGGAGGGTGGATGCTTGGGGTGCTGGTGGGTCCAGCCTGTGGTTCAGAATGATGTAAAGCTGGAAATGTTTTTTTCCCTTGTAGATATGGTTAGATTAAGTTGGGGGTGGTATGGTACCTGCTCTAGGCTTCACACAGTGTGTTCTGTGTTGTGATTTTGAATGTGTGTATTATATGTTAAGAGGAGGTTATGTCTGTGTGTGGCTATTTAAAAAAAAAAAAATAGGGGAGCAAAGGAAATCCAGGCCTACCCGGACTCCCTGGCCCTGCTGGTTTCCGTGGTCAGAAAGGAAATAGGGTAAGAGACACAAAATGAAACAAGATAAAAACAGATCTGATTTAAACCGAAGTCATGTGAATGCAACAGTCCAAAATAAGTAGTCACATGTACCGTGGCTCACAGCACTACCTCACTCTACTTATTAAGTTGCACACTAATGTTATTTTTGTTGAACAATATGGGAATTGAATTTGTGTGGGGATATGGTTGAGATCTGCTGATATCAAAAGAAGCAAACAGATATAAATGATCCTCTTTGAAGGTGGGTGCAAACCCAACAAGACATTTTCACTCTGCTCAGTTCGTGTTCAGACCTGCAGAGCAGAGAGAAAGTCAGATCAGCTGATCACTTGCGGGGGTGGGGTGGAGGGTGTGCGGAGAATATACGAAGTTAAAACATAGCAAATGTTTACAGTGTGTATTAAGCCCCCGAAACCTTGGCTGATTGTGACCCACACCCATTTTCACACCTTGGCTCGTGTGATTAGGTAGGGGATCAATAGGGGGTCCATGACCCACTTGGGGGACACTCCCATAGGGCTTAAAATCTGGGACTCTCCACCAATTGCTCTTAGAACTGAAGAAGCTTCTCCGATGTGAGGTGAAACGTCTCCACAGAAACCTAAAGAAGTCCAGACACGTTTCTTTCCAAGCTCCTTAGACTACGATGACCTGGATCACTGAGAACCTTCCCAGACAAATCCTTAATTCTATTGTTTGCAGGCTTTCTGGTGTAACTGGAACTAAGTAGGTGAATTGGATGAAGTTTTGTATAAAATTTTATAGCAGGAACAATTGTGTATTTTTACCCCTGAGTTGAAAAAAGGCTGATGGAGTGTTGTTGTGACTCTGCAGATGACCAGTATCAGGCCCCAGTCAGGAAATACTGCACATACAACTGATAGATGGCTTCAGATTAGCTTTCCAAATACATTTGTCAGAATGGGTTACTGCTGTGTGTGATCACCACACTAAAATGACAATTCTATTAACTCATTCACTGCCATTGACGTCTATAGCCGTCAATTGCAGTGAATGAGTTAATTGGGTTTAACTCATTCACTGCCAATGGCTGGCAGTGAATGAGTTAAAAATTCATCGAAAATTGTAAAAATAATAAATAACTGATACAGACAAAAAGTCCAGACGCTTTTCTTTCCAAGCTCCTTAGACTAATAAATAATTGATCCAATATCCCACACTGTCCTAATGCAGGTCCATTTAAAGTCATATCTTTTTTTGACTCAGGCAGCTTCAATCAGATAAATGAAGTCTGGATCAGATCTAGATTAGCAAATTGGATTATTGTGGGTATTGGTGCACTAAATTTATTTATTTCCAGTTAATACTATCAAACTCCCAAAAATAATTATCTTGCTTTTTTGTTTTTCTCAGGGTGCAGTCGGTCTTGATGGTCCAAAGGGAGACCAGGTATTTTTATTTATTTATTAAACTGTAATATCATTATCATTATTATTAGACAAATCACAGAGTGGGATTTGAGCTAAAAATCTGCACATTTTAATATTTTTAGGGACTTCCAGGAGCTGAGGGAACAGCAGGAGAGAGAGGAGATGTGGTGAGTTATCAACTACTGAAAGTACCAAGAAGTGGGAAAACAGACATGCTCGCAGTGATGCCATTAAGAAGGATGTAGTTGTTAACAGTGTCAAGAATCACTTGAGTTTGCAAAATCTGTTGTGGGAAATACTCCTTTGTGACAAAGTGACACAGCTTTGCAGAATAATAAAATATGATACGTATCTGGTAGAAATATCTTCGGATGTTTCTGCATGCATGTAGTTATTTACGCCTGCTTTCTTTTTTTCAGGGTGAACCAGGAGAATCTGGAGAGAAAGGATCGGTATGTTCATCTAACCAAGTGTATCCTATCCTTAAATATTGGAGATTTTTTTTTCCCATAACTTAGTTCAAAAAGGTAAACTTTCATATATGCTAGCTTCCTTACGCATAAAGTGAAATATTCGCTGACGATTATGGTTTATATGTTCTTAAAAATGAGAACCCACCTAATTTTTTAGATTGATCAAAATGTATTATTCTGTCCAGTGTTTTCCATCTTACTCCACAGATTCCCACTTCTCTTCCCTTTTTTCTGTTGAAGTCATCTGTTTGGTGCTATTTTTTGTAGTCAGGCCCACCAGGAGAGACGGGAAATAAAGGACCCGAGGGCAGCCGAGGACTGCCAGGTAAAGAGGGCAAGTTGGGCCAACCAGGACCCCGTGGCATGCAGGGGGACATGGGGGTGCCTGGCCTGCCGGGAATACAGGGACCAGCGGTGAGAAATTTTTATCTCTGTACTGTTCTGTTACAACTCTCTGTTGAATCATGGTCGATTATTGAACAGCATGTTCGCTCAAGTGAAATACAATGCTTGTTATTTTGAATTTTCAATAAATGGATTGTTGGAGAAAGGGAATATGATACATCCAGTGTTTATTATTAGTATTCAATTAAAAAATACTTGTTCAGTATTTTTGCAGAATGTTTAATGAGACTATAAATATCCAATCTTCTCAAGAAACACCTTGAGAACACCAGAATTTCCTCAGTAACCATCACTCATCACTATCAACGATCTGTTTGTTCAGGGAAAATCACCAACAGATACACACATCAAACAAGTCTGCATGAGGGTAATGCAAGGTAAGCGTTCTATCGGCTGGTTACCACTATGTGTAGTTACTGAAGACAGTGTGCTTTACAGTCATTTGGATAAAAGAGCTTTTCAAACCAATCTGTGGCAAACACAAAATGTTTGTTATTTTACATCTATATATCCACCGATTAACACAGAAAATTAAAAAATAAAATTCTCCTGTGCCACAGATCAGTTTGCCCAGCTAGCAGCTAGCTTGACCAGGCCTGAGTCAGGTATTGGTGGGATGCCCGGTCCTCCAGGCCCACCTGGACCTCCAGGCCCCACAGGAGAGAATGGTTTCCCAGGTCACACCGGATCAAGAGGTCTGCCTGGTCTGAAAGGGCCACCTGGACTGATGGGAATCAAAGGACCTAAGGGTGAGCTTTATCTTGGCAGTTGAAGATTGTTGGAGTAGCGCAACCCCTAATGTGCAAGTCCAGTGAGCACAAAGACCGCAAAACTGTCTGACTTAAGTTGGTGATAAGTCACTGCTAACAAGCATATAATAGCACATTTCTTATTCTCTGCCTTTTTTTGGTGCATCACTGAGTTTCTTGGTGCATTACTGCCATCTGTAGATCAGTTCAAAAATAATGGGAAACCACTGGCAGAGGTGTGCATTTCAGGTGCATATATATGAAAACAGGCAAGGTTAAACCAAACATGGAATCACATGCAAACTCAAAATTAAAAATAAATCTTTCATGCTTAACTCTAGTATTGAGATACACAGCTATGATGTATTTGTAATTTAGACAGAGGAAATCTGGAGCTTATCAGGAGGATTACTATTACTGAATCAGAAAAATAAAAGCAAATGACTCATGTGTAAGCTGCAAGCCTGTGGGATTATCGAAATTAACTGACAGTCATTTATATTCATGTTGTTTTGACCCGTAGCTCCTCAGGGACAAATCATCTGAATGAGGGACCAGATGTGGTGTGAAGCCTGAGTTTGAACCTCATGCTAAACACAGCTAAATATAGTAACTTTAATTATGTGTTTCCCATTGGTGATAATTACTTTCCCTCCCCACAGGTGACCAGGGTGATAAAGGGGACAGGGGACCCATAACGAGAGGACCCAAAGGAGAACCAGGTGCACCTGGTTTACCAGGTAATTGACAAGATAGCTGTTCATAGAATAAATGAACTAAATGTCTCAGTCAAGCATCAGGTAGTGAAGATTATGTAATATTGTCCAAAAGAAAAATGCCATTTGGATGAACAATAATGCTGGACAAAAACCCCCCAGATCTGAGCTCAATTACACAAAGCCTTTTATATTAATTAACAGCAAAAACATCCCTTTCTGTCCTCCCGAGTGCATAAAGTCTTATAGGTTAATAATATTATAATTTTCAAATCAAATCAAATCAAATCACTTTTATTGTCACATCACATGTGCAGGTACATTGGTACAGCACATGTAAGTGAAATTCTTGTGTGCGAGCTTCACAAGCAACAGAGTTGTGCAAAATACAATAATGTAAACAAGCAAAATACAAGAATGGCTACATCTGAAACTAATAAA
>NW_005187651.1:719071-735461 GCF_000239375.1 Pundamilia nyererei | reverse complement strand
GACAAAGGGCAGCGCTGGCGGAGCCCATCACCCACCGGGAACGAGTCCAACATTCTATATATAACATTGTGGTGTCAGATGGATCGAAACATGGCGTCCCAAAGATGTTCTATTGGCTTTAGGTCAGGTGAGCATGTAGTCAATCAATGGCATCAATTTGTTCATTCTCCAGAAATTTCCTGCAGAGTTTTGTCAGATGAGGTTGGGCATTGTCATACATCAGGAGGAACTCAGGACCCACTGCACCAGCATAGGGTCCGACAGTTGGTCCAAGGGTGCTGTTGCCTAGCCTCTATAGGGTGTGTGTGCCTTTTCAGACCAAACCATGCTGAATGATGTTACAGGGAGAATAATGTTTTCCACACCTTCTCCAGATCCTTTCCTCTCTCTCACGTGTGCTCAGCGTGAACCTACTCTTATCTGTGAAAAACACAGGACATCAGCAGATCTGCCAAATCTGGTAGTGTATGCCAAATGCCAACTGGGCTCTATTAGCAGTAGTGACAGTGCCCCTAGTTGTATGCAAAACAAGTGAAGAAAAAAAATGCCAGTGTCCTGCACCTTCAAAACCATTCCTGTTTTGGTGGTTGTTTCATTGTTGCCCCTCTAGTTCCCCTGTTGTTAATTTCACAAACACAAAAGCAGCTGAAGCTTATTGACAGACAACCCCCTCTGCTGCTAAACTGACCAGATCAATATCCCACAATTTTAACTGACTTGATTGCTATAGTGATTAAAAATTGTTCATTTCATTTTTGTAGTCGTGTACTTTACTCTGCAAATAATGATGTTTATTATTACAGAACTGCTTTAACACATCATGTTTAGAACTTTCTAGATACCCAGGGCCTAGTAACTTGTTGATATTCATCTGATACATAAGTTTTAATGCCAGCAGTGCCAAACCTGACACATTTTAAGTGTAATGAGAAGCTGCAAAAATTCACAGCACTTGACTACTACTGGGTTAGATACTTGGCCTAAGGTTTTCCACATAGTTGACAAAGGCAGATATTCTATGCAAACTGAACATGGGAAACTTTTGAATATATTTATATTTCCTCATATTTTGTGTTTTTCTTTGCACTGCTCTTGTGCAATCATTACATTTGAAATACTAACTGAAGGTTTATGGATAATCTTCCTGGACTGTATTGCAAAAATTTGTAAATTAGTGCTTAGTAAACACAACTAAACTAAATCAGTGTATCACCCACAATCTTGTAAAATAGAGTGAATTTATTGACAACCAGTCATAGAAAGAAGGTGGGCATAGCAATATCACAGTGCAGTGTAAAAAGTCAGGTCCAGGGGCTGCATCAATGTAGTCTATAGGATGATTACAGAAAAACGTGGATGTTTAACTTCTGATCCTCTGTCATTCTGTTTGCAGGCAATCCTGGTCGACCAGCTTATGGCAGAGACGGTCGTGACGGAGAGAGGGGACCTCGTGGGGTTGCTGGTACAGCTGGTGTTCCTGGACCTCCTGGTCCTCCTGGTTTGAACAGTTACTGTGAGCCGTCGCAGTGCATCCTTCCCATGGTGGCATCACTGGTTTCGGCAAAGGACTCCAGCATGAAAGGTCCCACTGAGATGTGAGGAGGGACCACAGCTGCATTAGGCGGAAAACTGACAGAGTGGAGGAGAAACTAGAACTCTGTAGAAAATGTGTCCATTTGAGTTTTGAAGCTTGGTGTGTGTGTGTGTGTGAGTGTGTTGTTGTGTTTTTAAATGTAGTCAGCTGATTTGGAACTAGATTTATTTTTAAGCCATCTTTGTGGTTATAAAGTCATATTAGGGTGGACACTGAAAAACACCCATCAGCTTTTGAAACTCCTTTATATGACAAAAAAAATAATTTTACCTCAACTTTGCCATCTCTGTACTGTAAAAGTAAAAGGAGGGTTTATTTTTGAGAAATTAAAAGCTCCCTCTACAAACCTTCTAGCCCCTTCTCGATTCAAACAACACGGCAATATTTTCTGTGTGTTTATGTAAATGTGTCAATATGCAAATTATACTGATGAAAAACATACATTAGTTTGTGAGTATCTTTGTTGGTTGTCCACTTAAATCCCCACTTGTGCTTTTTGCTCTTAATGTAGGAGAATGTTTGATAATTTCTGTCTCTGTGTGGTTTTGATTAGAGGTTGGCCATGTTTGAAAACCTCTCTGGCAGTTTTATATGACTTCTTATTTATTATATCAAAGTTCGACATGACATCTTCAAGTTGTACAAAGGAGGGAAATAAAAACATTTTGATAACCCCTGGCATGTTTTGTATGAACAAGGAAAATAAAAATGAAGTGCACTTAAAACAAAACGTAAACTTGAATCACTACGATGAAAAACTCAAAGCTGTTTGTTACTTTAAAACACACCAAGTTCAGACAAAAGGATTAAAAAGTATCAGAAAGCCGATCTCATGAAGACGTGCTTAACCATGCTTACTAAAATGAGTGCTTTCACAGTGTCATTAAAATTGTCTTTGATATTGCATCCTGTTTCCTCACTGTAAATATTTCAAATATTTCATTAAAATTTTAGGTGGAAAAGTCTCTGCCAAGCTTTCACCTAATTTTTTTATTTTACTTTTATCTTCATTTACTGAAACCAGTGCAAACCAAACTATTTTGGTAGGTTTTAATTTTCTTTAATCCTTTGACTTAACCCGAATATAAACAGTTGTGTACACTGCCAGTGTTGGTCAAGTTACTTGAAAAAAGTAATTAGTTACTAATTACTGATTACTTCTCCAAAAAGTAATCCTGTTACTTTGCTGATTACTTATTTCCAAAAGTAATTAGTTACTTTATTACTTAGTTATTTATTAAAAAGATGATACACAACCTGAATATGTAATCAAGCAATAGACCCAATTCAGTTTTTTTGCATATAAAATTCAAAAAGTCTCTTTTTAAAACTTGTTTGATTAGTTTTAATCTTTTAACTTTATGCATCAAGCAAAAAATAAATTATATGTAATATTCTCTGACTTGAAGACATTTGTTTAGCATTTAAACCTATTTTCTGCATATTCCAGCATACAGAATAAAATAATGTTCTGTGTTTACACTCTTTCAAATAGATGCAAGTAAAACGGAGCAAAATAAATAAATAAAATCAAAGACTCAGTGGCACTAAGTCCTGTCGCTCTTAAAGCTATTGTCACCTGTTTAGCAGGGGTGGGGCAGGAGGTGGAGGTTTGCCCGGTGCTGCAGAGGTCATGTCAGTGAGAGGATTTGGGGGTTTCTTTTAGAATTTTACGCTAATGTTTGTGTCACTACGGAATCAAACTCAAAGTAATGTCAGTACTTCCAAACTTTAAATGCAGCATGGATGGACTCTCTCCCGCACTCCATATTATCCATTGATCTACACACGTCTGTTGCCACGGATGTCACACACTCGTACGGCACTGTCATGAGACACTCTCACAAACAAAATCACGGTTTAGTAACATGCTTATGGGAAAGCAACTGCAATCTAATTACTGTTTTGCAATAGTAATCCCCTACTTTACTCGTTACTTGAAAAAAGTAATCAGATTACACGTTACTGCCCATCTCTGTATACTTGAAATTCACTGTGTCCTCCCCCTTTTTGAATACTCTTTCTCAAAGTTATTTCAAAACGTACACCAGAGGTTGTAGCGGACCGTTACAGGCTCATTTTCAAAGCTTTGACAAAAATATCTAATCAGCCACTTAAATGGCAGCAACTCATTGCATTTAGGAATGTAGACAACCTGCTGACGTTTAAATGACGCATGAAGAAAACGGGTGATTCGAGTGACTTTCATGTGTAATGGTTGTTGGTGCCAGACAGGCTGGCCTAATTAATTCAGAAACTGCTGATCTACTGGGATTTTCCCACACAAGCATTCAGACAATTGTCTAAAAAGGAAAATATCCAGTAATCAGCAGTTCCATGAATAGAAATGCCTTGTTGGTGTCAGAGGTCAGGGGAGATTGGGCCTGATAGCATTGAACTAATAGTAAGAAACTAACTCGAATGTTACAGCTAAGTTTTTGTAAATATTGAAGCAGATGGGCTCCAGCAACAGAAGATCACGTTGAGTGCCACGCTTGTCAGCCAAGAACAGGAAACTGAGGCTTAAATTCATGTAGACTCCCCCAAACTGAATAATAAAAGATCAGAATCATGTTGCCTGGTCTGATGAGTGCTGAATTTTACTGTGACATTCAGATGGGTCACAGAATTTAACATATACAATATGAAGACATGGATTCATCCAACCATGCATTAATATTTCAGGCTGTAATGATCTATACTATCAGTCAAAAGTTTGGACACACGTTCTCATTTTGTGTTTTTTCTTTATTTTTACTACTTTCTACACTGTAGATACAAACTGAAGACATTGAATATATGGCGCATAAATCCAGATATAAATGTAATATATATCTGGATTTATGTAGCAAAGGCAAAATGATAAATAACTCTAAATATGTCCTATATTTTAGATTCCTGAAAGTAGCCACCCTTCGCTTTGTTGATAGCGCTGCAAACCCTTGTCAGGGTTCATTTGTTGAGTTTCTTGCCTTCTTAGTGGGGTTGGGACCCCACTCTTAAAATTCATATTATGGCAAGAACAAATCAGCTAATTAAAGAGAAACAACAGTCCATCATTACTATAAGAACTGAATGTTAGTCAGTAGGTAAAACTGCTAAAACTTTGAATGTGCAGTTGCAAAAACCATCAAGCGCTCTGTCAAAGCTGGCTCACAAGCTACTGAGGATAAATTCATCCAAGTCACCAGCCTCAGAAATTGCAAGTTAACATCCCCTCAGATCAGAGCCCAGATAAATGCCACACAGAGTTCCAGTAGCAGACACATCTCTACATCAACTGTACAGAGCAGACTGTGTGAATTAGGCCTTTATGGTCAAACAGCTGCTAAGAAACCACTACGGAGGAAAAACAACAAGCAGAAGAGATTTGTTTGGGACGAAAAACACAAGGAGTGGACATTAGACCAGTGGAAATTTGTGCTTTGGTCTGATGAGTCCAATTTGAGATCTTTGGTCGACCTGCCATGTCTTTGTGCGATGCAGAAAAGGTGAATGGATGGTCTCTACATGCATGGTTCTCACTGTGAAGCATGGCTGAGGAGGTGTGATGGTGACACTGTTGGGGATTTATTCAAACTGAAGGCACACTGAACCAGCATGGCTACCACAACATCCTGCAGCGACATCCCATCCAATCCTGTTTGTGTTTAGTTTGACCATCATTTATTTTTCATCAGGACAATGACCCCAAACACACCGCCAGGCTGTGTAAGGGAGGGAGAAGGAGAGTGATGGTGTGCTGCGTGGCCAACAAATGCTCAGCATCTCTGGGAACTCCTTCAAGACTGTTGGAAAACCATTTCAGGTGATGACCTCATGAAGCTCATCGAGAGAATGCCAAGAGTGTGCAAAGCAGTAATCAAAGCAAAAGGTGGCTATTTTGAAGACTCTATAATATAAAGATGTTCATCACACCAATATGAATCAAAGTTTCCACTGAATGTTTTCAGCATCTTGTTTGACCTGTGTCAGAATTAGGGCAGGTAAGGTCTAACCTGGTAATAGTAAGGTATAATTAACAAAGTGGCCAGTGTAAATAGTTTCCACGGATCTTTGGCAGATATTTCTACAACTTGACTGGAATCCACCTGTGGTAAATTCAGTTGATTGGATATGAGGTCTGATTTGACAAATACGGTCCCATTGTTGGCAGTGCATGTCAGAGCCTAAACCAAGACATAAAGTCCAAAGCATTGTCTGTAAATCTGAGAGACAGGATTGCATTGTGGTTCAGATATTGGGAAGGATACCGAAAAATTCCTGAAGCACTGAAGGTCCAAATGAGCACGATGGCCTCCATCAACAGTAAATGGAAGAAGTTTGAACCAACAGGACTCATCTTGGAGCCAGTCACCCAGTGTTACGGCCCTAGCAGGGCGTTGAATTAATCATGGGACTGAATGTTTTATTTCAAAGACTATAGAAACTGAAACAAATGTAACTGTCAACTCATATTGGGCCACAAATTAGCTAAATTTTAGTCTTTGCAATGATTAAAATGTAAACTGGTTTACTGGACTATTGGTGATGTAAATGCTAAAAATACAAGTATTTTACGATGAAAGGTTTGAGAAAAAGCCGCTATTCAACCAAACAGCTAAATCTACCAGTGTGTGAATGCGAGTGAATGAATAGTGGAATTGTAAAGCGCTTTGGGTGCCTTGAAAAGCGCTATATAAATCCAATCCATTATTATTATCATTTTTCAATAAAGTCTTTTAGCGCTACATCTGCAACATTTTTTTTTATTAAGAAGTATTTATCAGTCCTATTTTGCTGAAACCCCTCCTGCATTTTTCTTCTCTTGAGAAAATGGGGAGAAAAGACCAACATCTTTTTTCAGTGTATCATTTAATGTACTCTCACAAGTTGGTGAACAGGTAAAACTTTTTTGCTCACTGTACTAAATCACACATCCATTGATAGTATAAATAGCCAACCTAATAATAATAGTACACATTTTCAAATACATAAAATCATCAAGTATCCAAGTCTTAAGTTATGGACATCAAATAAAAAGGCATACAAAATATTGCAGATGTTGGAAGTCCAGTTTGAAGCGCGCACACACACACACACACAAACAAAACTAAACAAAAATAAACCAAAAAAAAAATGGAAAAATGAAAAAGATCACATTTTTATTTTAACATGGCAGTTAATAAGTAAACAGAAGGTCTGATAAAGACTAAAAAGTTCCTAGACTTTCAATTGACAAATATTGCAACAGTTAAGCATTTATAATAAAAAATAGTTACTGAAAGGGCATAAGTGTGTGTAAGACTTCCTGCACAAGACAAAGGCAACAGTTTAGGGTTTTTTTTGTTCCAAGTAGAAAAATGAAACACCTTTTCCAAATGCCAACAGGAGCCGACTCCTGCTCGATTGCCTTTGTTCCACTTCCGATTGTAAGGCATTTATGGATGATCCATCTGATTTGAAGAAAGGCATACCTCTTTCTAGTCAGTCTTGAAACTGAATCCTAAAATTGAACAGGGTACACATAATTGTTCACATCAAGAAAACATTTTTTTAACCTATTTTCTTTTCTTTTCTTTTTTTTAACACATTTTCAGGCAATGTGAATGCACGGGCCAATCAAAATCTTTGGGATGCATTTTCAGAAAACAGTTAATCCAACATCTTACAATGATACACGACTCTTCCTATTTTTTTTTCTGGGCACATGAAGAAAAAACTGTTCACACAACTCTTGTTTTTCTTTTTTTTTTTTACATTTAATTTTGAAACTAGAAAGGGAGGGGGAATTTCATTTACCAAGCATGGTTTTCCAAATTAAAATACAACACAATGAAGAAAAAGAAAAGAAAAGAAGAAGAAGAAGAAAAAAAAAGGAAGCCTGCCAGGTTATAAGCTAGCAAGGTTTAATGAAACTCTTCTGTGTTGGAGGGTAGGTTGGGGAGGGGTTGGTGTGGCTCAATGTTTGGCTCTATTGGATGCAGCAGTTATTGCGATGGCCGTTAGAATCTTTGAAACGCAGGCGCATCTTTGGACGATATTTCTCCAGGTAGATCAGCTGCTTGCTGTTGAATGCTCCTCTGCGCTTCCTGAAAGCAAGTGTAGAAATTAATTAGCTCATGACTGCAGATTTTTTTGTAAATCCATAATATATATTGCTACCATGGATATTGTAATATATTAAACATGCCCAAAGTTTAAATAATTCATGTCAGTGTGCATATAAGCAGCCCTGTGAGTCAAACGCTCAGCTTTTGTGAACCCTACTTACAGGCTTTTCTATGATGGCTTTGTCTGATGTTAGAGAGGAAAGCTCAGCCACAGATCTGTGACTGTAAGAAAAGAAGCTCCACCCACTAACTGTTCTAACCTTCTGGGTGTGAGGGGCAACCAATCAGATGATTGGTTAAAGGGAAACAGAAAGGAATTAAAATGCTGTATTAAGGACCAGTACTCTGAATAACAAGGTACTGTGATAGAGTGCAAGAATATAAATGCTGGGTTGGAAAAGAGCAAAGTGGTTGCCATGTACTATTACATTTACAGAAATAGTCAACTAACTCTGTTCTATATGAAGATTCATGGCAATATGTATGATTTTTACATTCAGCATGATAACGATTATTAACTGTTAATTTAAAAAGAAAAAAATGGATTTTATCCGTATTAATAATATTTAACCACTTTCTATTACAGCCTCAAATTGCTGAGCTTTCCCTCATTTTATTGATTAGTCTTTGGAAAAAAAAAGAAGCTGACTGCCAAGTGCTCTATAAATATTTCAAAGGATGACACATACTTTAAAGCACACCTACTGAATCATCCTTATCTCACTCTCTGACATCTCTGCTATTTATAGATATGACTCAGGCCTCCCTGCTTTACGTATCAAAGTATCAGGTTACTGCAAGACAAAAATCAAGGATTTTCTCAAAGTTAATGCCAAAGTCTGTCCACCAGAGAGCCTTACAAATGTAATTAACTATCAGATATTTTAATGGTTTTATAATAAAAAACCTCAACTCATCCAAAAAAAAAAAAAAAAGTAGCTTCTTTAATCATTTCCTGCCAAATGATTTTTACTTACTGTCGAATGAACTGGACAGCATCTTCATACTTCATCCCACATTCAATCAAAGCGAGTGCCACCAGAACAGGAGCTCTGTGAAAAAGAAAGGGAACAGACAGTACCAGGAATGTTAGTTAAAACTAACATGCAAAATAGTGTTTTGCTCCAATTACAAAAACAAAACAAACAAACATTGCTTCCTCATAGATCAGATTAAAGCAAACAGGACAGAGACAGGACCTGGCAGGTTGTCTGTACTAAGGAAGCACACACTTGGGCAAAATGTGGGTGATACTGTGAGTCACGTACAGCAGGATCAAAGAAAATGCAAATGACTGCGTCTTTGCTTAAGATCTTCTTGGTTTGTTTTTCAAACCACAACTGATAACAAGGATGTTATTCCTATATGATAGTTTTCACTATGATAGCTCAGGTTGTAGTTCTGCAGTTATCCTTTGGATTGGTGGATTAATCATTTAAAAGTCAGATAATGGGGGAAACGTTATTTAATGGATTCAAACAGTTTTGTTAGAGAAAATCCCCTAAAATAAAAGCTTATGTACAATATAAAAACAATATGAAAACAGGGATCATCAAATAACTGTTTTAGCACCGACTGCTTCTGTATCAGAATACAAACAGAAGCAAGGGCCACATTTCACTATCATACGTAAAATATAACAACTTGAATCTTTGTGTCAGTGACTGCTTACCTCCCCAGCCCTGCTACACAGTGCACAGCAATGCAGCAGCCGGGCTCCTCCCTGAACTTCAGCTTCAGCAGGTTCAGCCAATCATCCACGATCTGATTGGAGGGAGGAGCTCCATCGTCGAATGGCCAATCCTGCAGAAAGAAGAGAGAAGAAAAAAGGAAATGATGTCAGTGGCCTCCGTTCCTTGGAAACCAAAACAAAAGAAGTGAGAAGGCTGAGCTGCGGGGAAAGAAAAATGTTGTTGCAGCAGCAAGGACACCCGTGGAGCTTGTCTTCCTGCACAATCTGAACCTTCGCTTGGAGGGAACCTAAATCTGTTACACAATAAAAACCAGAATAAAAAAAACAAAACAAAACAATAGCCTGGTATACTGGGGGGGGAAAACCCAGAGCAATGAAAAAAAAAAAACTACATTTGTTTTGGTTTGAAACATTAGGAGTCATGATGAAGTCAGAAGTGTGAACTCACCAGAACCTGGATTCCCTCTTTCACCACCAGGGTGGCATCATAGGTGGCCTCACAAACTCTCACAACCGTGGTGACTCCATATTTTTTCAACTCCTGTAATCACATGTCACAGCGAAAGAGGCAAACAAGACTGTTAAAGCTACCTCAGGATACTAAGGTTGGACGACACGTTAAAATTCCAACAAAAAGAAGTGAAAATGAATTTGCTGATGTATGCAAACACTAGCTCATGTCAGTTAGTGATATTCTTCATATCATCAGTTTTTAGATCATTCGCTTGACTAAAGAGTTGATAAGTTAAGCTAGATAGCTTTGCCCATGACTATTTTAGTGACATCCCACTGCCTTTGGTTGACATAAGCGGCTAATCTGTTCATGTGTGTATTTCCCTTTTAAAGGAAAGAGGTACTGTCTGGTAGCTCTTTTGTAATGTGCAATTTCTTGAAGTCTGTGAAAAAAAAGCCAACTGTTAAAGGAATCAATTGATTTTAGTCACCAATTTTGTCCGATTGCCCAACCCTCTAAAGCACACTGACAGTAATACACCTACATACGTCAATTCCTGTAATCTAAAACGATTCTGTAGTCATTGCGTTCATTGGCTGAAACATTTCCAGGAAAGATTTTAAACTGCGGTCGTTTCCAAAATATTTCTCAACATGTAATAACCGGTTACATGCTTCTCCAATGTGGGCTTAGAGTAATATACACTCTGTAATATGTAAACACTTGACCACAATTTGGCTCACCTCTATGAACTTGTTCAGGGTGGCGTTGGTGGGATTGTGGGTAATGAGGAACCGCATGTTTTTGTAGGTAATCTCCACAGGGGCTGGTCTGTTCATTCGAGCCATCGTGACAATGCGGGAAAAAAATGTATAACAAAACTAAAATGTCTTCCACAGAGTAAACACTAATGTAAACAGTTAAACTCGGAGGGAATGTCAAACAAATGTCCAACAAGTTTTGAGGAACTCCGAAAGAAAAAAATCCTCCAGTCTTCTTCGAGGTTGGCAAGGCTAAGTGTCAAAATCAAATAAAAATAATCCCGCCAAAAAGAACAGTAACAGGCAAACTTGGGAAGTTGGCAGCCGGGAAGGGCGGACAATTGGAGAAGTAACTCAAACCCTCTCCTTTGGAATAAAACAAACGAAAAGGAAGAAAAAAAAAAACCAAGGTTGGTTCCACCTTGATTCTGGCCAGGCGGAAGCCGACGAGGGCAGTGTGCAGCAGGTGGAGTTACCCCATCCAGGCCGAGTTATCGCTGGTTCTAGGAGGAGTCCCGGTCCTGCCAACTTTCCGGGGTCCCTCCTGTGGCTCAAGTGCGTCGGATCGATGGCGAGTTTGGCTGTTCACTCATCTGCATAGGCAGCGTGCTGAGCCTGGCAGTAGTCCCCACTGCCCTTCAGAAACTCCATAAATGTGTGACCCAGAACACCACAGAACTGCTGCAGGACACAGAGGGGGGCAGGAGGGAAGAAAAGCTTAATTTTTTATTTTTTTAAACACCTTTAAAGAACACAAAAAGCACAGGCAACTGTTCTCAGTGTAGTTCAATTCATTTGCCAAAAAGACAAACTTTTACTGAGAAACTGTTTTTATTCACATTCTATATGGAAACTGTGCCTCTTTTCTTTTTTCCTAAGCACAATAATCATGAAATGGAAAATCTGATATTGTGACAACTCTAATCCCAAACACATATCCATAAGCCCCTAGTCAAACATACCACTCCATCAGAGTAAAAGACAAAGGGATTAGATCATAGAGGAAGCACAGGGCCAAAGTATAGACAAAGCAGCCGTGAAACAAGTGAGGGATTTTCAGTAAAGTCATGAGCCATTCATTTTTAAAAGAATAAAACAAATTTCCTCATTTGAATTTTAGAATTACCTTCAGACAACCGCACAGAGTCTGGCTAGAAACACAGATTTAGGGTGTAATGACAGTAATCGAATCCCTCAGTATAATTTTCTTTATATTAGCTACCCTGAAACAGGCAGTTAAACCGCAGCCTTTCTGAGCTACTCTTTTTTTTTCTTTTTAAAAAAAAAAAATTATGCCAAGTTTCACACTCAAGTATGTCAACAGCCACATTAACATTGTTTGGAGACTAAAGACACTAGAGTGTCTGGGGTTTGATTCCCATGCAGAGAAAGTGGTGTTTCAGATAACGCAATGATTAACACAGCAGAGCAGACTGTACCTGCCAGTACATAAAATCACAGTGCAGTGCTGCCGCTGTACAGCAGAAATAAATATATAACGTGTCATTTCTGACATCCAGGTCGTATCTGTGTGCGCAGGCTGAGCTCACCGTGGGGCCTTCAGCGGGGCTTTAACATACACGCTGTTATGATCGTCAGAAATGTGACTCACAAATGCTTTCTCTGCCATTTCCTCCCTAATGCTTCTGCCCTTTACTCCTCACAGAAGCTCGATACCCGAGCGCTGGCTTACTGGAAAGGTTTTCTTCATCTTATTGTCGAAATAGTAAAATCTAAGCCGGTCAAGCATGCTTTGTTAATCTGCTATTTTCCGGCCGAAAAGCAGCATTTACTTAGAAATATTACCAAGCACTTAAAAGCCACTGCCTGACTGAAAGGACAGTGATTTGTAAATATAAGAGAGACGTGAAGCAAAGCAGAAGTGGCTTAAATAGCAGACATGTCTCTGCATTGCATTACAAGGCTGTAAAGTGTCCTTTGTGTGAGGATAGACCGGGCGCCATCATATAACATTAGAGGCCTACAGGCGCCGTCGGGAGCTGTGACAGACTGCACAGTGCTCTGAGGTGACAAAAAGACGCCCGACCCAGACACCGTGCACGTAGCCAGTCTCGCAAACCACTAACAACACGTCATTTACGTGTTTCGTTTATTTCAAATAAATATGCGTCGATTTTTAGACGGCAAAAACTCCGAGTGAAGAGCCGGGACCAGCCCGAGCTGCGCATCCGTCAGCCGCTTCCTAATCGTGACGATCATCATGCAGCTCTAATATTGCACTCAAATAACATGGCCAAATCCATGTTCTGTGAATTTTCGTTACAGTTAAATGAGAAAGGCAACGTTAGGCAATAGCACTGTGGAAATATTGAACTGGGTTTTTATCGAGCAGGCCGTGATTTCATCGAAGCAACGTGAAGGCCAGCTGGTAACAGTTCACCGTAACGTACTGATTTACCAGAGGAGCCTAGGAGACGAAACCGAGAAACAAAATGGCAGCCACGAAAAACAGGTTACTTACTGGGATATGCTTACTCATTGAAGATTGTAGCTTAATCATACAGCCGGTCCCTAGAAAAAGGTAAAACTATGAAACGGTTTTCCACCATAAAGTCCTGTGCTGTTTCTCCGAGCGGAGCCGAAGTCTCCTGATCTGCTGGGAAAGAGTTAGAGAGAGAGAGAGCGCGCGAGAGCCCGAGATACTAACGTCATTTCCTGTCAGGACTTTCACTATAAAACACTTTTCAGTATTAAATATACACCTTTAGTTGTAAGTTATGTACCTTTAGTTTGTACTAAAGGTTTCTGGTAGCTGAATTAAATGTATAATTTTGTAGAACTATACACTATGTGAGCATACAACAAAAATATTCAAAATCTTAAATAATGAAATGTTTAAAACGTCCCAATGTGTAAATGTCTTGATGAATGCTCACGCATCATGTCCCATTCACTTGTTTACAGAGCTTTATTTCGAAGCTAAACCGAACTTCCTTAACCCTTTGTCTTTCTTTCCTTTTGCCTTTAGCTTGACTGGTCTCGTGAAACCCCACCCTGAAAATGTGTAGTGTTATGTCCAGACATCCCTCTGTCTTCAGGCTGCAAAGGTCAGTTGGTGACTGTGGCCTAATTTGTCCTTCACTTCCAGAAAATACACAAGGACAGAGGAGGCCAGAAATCACGACACCATAGAATTATACATGTGTGGTTCTTTTGACTTCATGTGAACAGACCTTTGTGTAGATACATTTCATAACTTGAAATGGAAAGGAAAATTCCCAAATAATTTCTGAGTTTTAAAGCTTTTTTACTGTGCTTTGAATCACAAATGGGATAACACCATGGTGCAGTGGTTAGCTCTTCTGGCTCACAATAAGAAGGTCCTGGGTTCAAATCAACCATCATATTTACAGGGTGGTAGAACAGGTCATCTACTAATTGGAAGGTTGTTGGTTTGATCTCTGGCTGCTCCAGTCTGCTACTATTCCAGATACTAGGCAAGATATCGAACCCTGAGTAGCTCACTATGTGTTCATCGGAGTGTGACTGTGTATAAATCTTAGATAGAAAAGGGGCAGCAAGGTGGGACCGTGGATAGCACTGTTTCTTCACAGCAAAGAAATTCTTGGTTTTCAATCCAACATCTGGCCAGGGCCTTTTTCCGTGGAGTTTGCATGTTCTCCCCGTGTCCGTGTAGGTTCTCATTGGGTACTCTGCCTTCCTCCCACAATCTCGAGACATGCAGTCAGAGGGGTTAGGTTAACTGTGGATTCTAAATTGTCCGTAGAAATTAATATGAGTGCTGATGGATGTCTGTCTCTCTGTGTTATCCCTACATCGGTGCACCCTGCCTCTTGCCTTATGGCAGCTGTATTAAATGTTCTGTTAAGTTAAATCTATGTGATAGTCTACAGGAACATCTATTACAAGCATGGGTTAAAAGTTCCAAAATCAAATGGAACACTCAGCAAGGATGCACAAAAAAACCCCCAAAACACAATAGCTCAGATCCTGTGGGAGTTCAACGTGCAAAGAAACAGCCACTGCTGACAACAACATAACCAATACGTTATAATGGCCTACACGGAGAAGGTATTTGACTACATCCCTCAAAGTGCCCTGGTGGGAAGTCCTTCTGGAGCATGGGATACTTATTCAATATAATTATATTATTGCTTTAAAAATTTGAAAACGGTGTAAAAATATGAAGGACTTTTGTTTAATTTTTTTAATAAAATGATCAAGGAAAAATAAATTGAGAATTAAATGCATTGTAGATTCACCACCGTCCAACCTTGTCATATTGATCAAATCTGCTTTGTATTCACATGTCTTCACATGCCTATTAAAATTCAAATGCCTGTATTCACATGCCTGTGGACATTCACATGTCCACAGGCAAAGTTTAATCTGTCTACATAGACGTAAACCACATGATTTTCTTCTCTTTTTTCTTTACTCTTGATTTGCATGCATCTGTACAAAAGCTTTGATCAAAGTAGTTATTTCTTAATCTTTTATAAATTCCCTGTTTAAGAACAAAAGCCAGATCATTAACATGTGCATTAAACTTAATGCTGAGAGGATCTGAAGCTGATCTCTAGAGCCACTGAGTCATACTATTTGATGAGTAATTCTTAAGTCATCAGGATCTAATTCTGAGTCATCAGAATCGAGTAAGAGGAGCACCAGAATGACTGAATAACTACAACAGGTACAATAATCCCGACTAAACATATACTGAACAAACCTTCTTTTAAGATTACTTGAATAAACTGGAAGCTGCCAGCAATATGTCAGTATTTAGCATGTTCTGAAAACAAAACACATAATGTACATGAAGGATCAAACTGTTAGTAATAAGCAAATAATAATATTTAAATGGGAAAGAAAATGCATATTTTCTCTTTAGTTAGTACCAAATTACATATTTTTGTCCTTTGAAATTGTCGAGAAGTTCCTTGTAAAAAATGGAACCTTTCTAGCCTTTAAGCCATTGAATAGGGTCATTCATGACTCCAGCAGTATATTTATACGTGCTGCTGTGTCATTTTAATTGTAAAAATATTTTCCATCATACATCATTCCATCAAAAAGAAATTGGCTTATTAGTATGGTAAGAATAATAGAAGGTTCTACCCCTGGAAATATGTGTGTCTGTTTGTGTTTAATATTATAAGCTTTGCTTTGATTGCAAATTTCCACTTCTAATCATTATACTACATTGTGATGTGTCACAGTGAACCATGGCTAACATTGTTTTAAACAGAAGTGTGCAGGTAACAAAAAATAGAAAAACAGTTGAAAAAATCCTGATCATGATGACTTCATCGTAGCCCAGCATTGATTAAGGTATCATCGAGTCACTCGTTCATCAATATTTTGTGGTAAAATACATACTGCACTCAAACATACCTTAAGTTTTAAAATGAATTCTTATAAAGATTATTGAAAAAAGTAACATACATGAATTATCAAAATTAATGTAGATTTTTTAAATCAAATTTGTGATTTTCAATTAACAAATTTTAGCATAATTAATGATAACAATAGCCTCTGACAGTAAACACATGTCTATGCTTGTACTACCACTAGACCTCAGTGCAGCGTTCGATACTGTTGAGCACAATATCCTATTACAGCGATCAGAGCATGCTGTAGGTATTACAAGTACTGCTCTACAGTGGTTTGTATCATATCTATCTAAGTTGTTGATGTAAATGGAGAGTCCTCTTCACACAGAAGATTAATTATGGGGTTCCACAGGGTTCTGTGCAGCATAAAGAAACAAACAAACAGACAGAAAAAAAACAAAAACAAAAAAACAACCGCAGA
>NW_005187651.1:717361-718126 GCF_000239375.1 Pundamilia nyererei | reverse complement strand
ATATCTGTTGGTGCTCCAGACATTTTCATTCCGGTAAGTTCTAAATATGTTCATATCACTCTTTATAGCCTATTAGTTTCATTTTCAATGCACTCTGAGGTCATAGCAAATTAGAACAAACATCCTACCGAGTGATTTTGCAGAACTACCTTCTATTTATAGAGTTGCTAATTATTTGGCATTATTGCAGCAAACCAGCCGATGAAATGGATGAAACATCATGACTGGGTCCCAGCGCTACACAAGGGACCTGCTTCAAACATACCACCATGCCAATCAGATTACTTCTTCCATGTGAGGGTGAAGAGGTGACCCTCCTGGATAAGATGGTGAAGGTTTGCTGCGTTTGGTGAACAGTGTGATAATAAAACCAGGGAAGAATGAAACCTGCTTCTGATAAATGTTCTTAAGTCCTGTGCTGTTATTTTTTCAAAAGATACAGTAAATAAAGTAATGTTAGTAGTGGGTGATATCATGTAAACACTCATGATTTGGTGTAAACATTTTGTCATTTGTAAACTATAAATGACATGGATTTTACACTGTTACTGATGTGATGTTCTATAAAGTGGTTTTAATAAAATTAAAAAAGAGGCAAAAATTAGTTTGTTTCTTAATCAACATTTGAACAGTGTGACTCAGTCAGTACATATTCAGTAAATGCAAATTATTTACACGGCAGTGCACTTCAGGCATAAATCTAGACCCCAGATAAAACATTATGGCATTATAGCAGTGACAACTCCTCCACAGTAGCAGGTGGGA
>NW_005187651.1:712694-715762 GCF_000239375.1 Pundamilia nyererei | reverse complement strand
CTCTCTACATTGAATCATACTTGTTATTAATCTCTGTCTCTCTTCCACAGCCTGTCTTTTGTCCCGTCTTCCTTCTCTCTCCCAACCGGTCACAGCAGATGGCCCCGCCCCTTCCTGAGCCTGGTTTCTTCCTGTTAAAAGGGAGTTTTTCCTTCCTGCTGTTGCCAAAGAGCTAAAAAATATGTTGCTATTTTTTTGTTTCAAACTTATATTGAAAGGATAAAAAACAGCTGCATAAAAAAGCTTAACATACTCATCATGATTTTTTTGGTCATATTTCAATAAAGTTATGAATTAAATAAATGTAACACATCCCTTGACTTGGCTGTATCAGCAGTAACACGTGTATCACATGCAGTAGGTGGTACTTGATCTAGACATAAAGTGGTACAAAGTTTAACATTTTGGAGCAGTTTAAAGACAAGATTTTTGTCATAAAAGGTGGAATGGAAAATAAGAAGGATTGTTTTGTGATTCACTGAAAACCCCCAGAATGCGTAGTAGCCAACTGATTCACATGTTTTTATCTGCTTTAGTAAGCTGAAATTAATGGCTGTAATGATTTAGGCTTATGGTTTATTTTTAAATTATAATTTAGTACCACTTTTACAATTGTTTTAATAGTACACTTAGATATTGTGGCACCGCATTTAAATATAAAACACATTAGAAAGTGGCACCATTTATTATTGAGTACTTAAGAAAATTATGTTGCTGGTGTCACGCTGCCCTGTAGCAGTTCTTAAATGCTTAGACTGTCAGTATCAGCTGCTATTGTCTGCTCTTTATAATTGTGTGGAATAAATACTTTTGCTCCCATATCTTTCTGGAAACACACACAGAACTGCTGAGCTCTGCAGTTTTACTGTGCGGTGACACAAAAGCGCCACTGAATTGGTCTCGGAAACAACCAATGAGCTCAAAGCAGCAGTGCTTCAGTGTCCACCAGTGGCCGGCTGATGTCAGTTTCCAGCTGGATTCTTGTGGCTGTTTTGTGGGGCAGAAAGAATTTTCTAATCCGTCATCATTGTACCAATTGTCTATAAAAATTAATGTGCGAGTGAAGCTCTTTCACAGGGGGGGCTATCAATATCCAAATCCCAGTACATGAGTACAAAAAACGAAATGAATGACTCTGAAGATTTCAAGGTAACAACTTGACATTTACATTTTGGATTTGAATTTAATTGAGCAATGTCCATTGGTAGGGTTTTCATATATATTACTTCACTTTTTTTTTTAAATACCTGGAGTATTGTATTTTTAATTTAGAAGTCTTTTTTCATTCAATATGATTTCAGATTTGATTGCTTACACTTCTTGGTAATCATTTTCATGCATAACTTGACCTTCTCTTACCATTATTCTGACAGAGCCATTGTTTGTTTTCCAGGAAGGCCAAAATAGAAGCAACGACCAAATAGATGGCACCGGGATGAGTCTAGGCAGCAAGAAAGGAGTCAGGGTGACTGGGAAGTATGTGCCTCCGATGGATTGGAATAGCAGAGGAGGTGGCCCATCCATCATCCATGGTCCCGTCGGTACACCAGTAACTCCCAACACTCCCACAGTTATCTCCATTGGCCCTCTGCCTCACCAGCCCCCAGAGCAAGTTAATGATCCCTCTGTGGATGAAGCTGACGCTGGGGACGACTGGACCACAGAGGCATCATGTCAAACCAGGTTGTCCTATGATAAAATGGGTGTTCCAAGGCAGACCATGGAAGAGCTGAAGACCATCCTGAGGGTCAGTCCCCTGCTCAGTATCCGGGAAAGACATGAAGGGAAACCAGGGAGTCCCTACACGTATCTCCACGGAAGCAGCACTAGTGGTGGAGGGACGGACGGACGGCAGGATGATGGAAACTCTCACAGGGTGTTCAGCACCTTCAAACCACACTCTGATGCTTCCAGAAGGGGGCCCAGATCCAGAGATAGCACATCTATTCAGCTGCCTTCCACCATGGATTCATCCAGCTCGTTCAGGTTCAGTGCCAACACAAATAGGCAGCCTGAAGTCAGGACCCACACATATGTGAGTGGTGGCTCCTGGGGAGAGACTGGCGGTTCTCATACAGGTTGGTGAAGTTTGATTAGATTTAGTTACACTGTTCTTGATAGAAAGGAAGAAATGTTTTATGTTGAAAAAGTATATATTTGGCAAATAATTAGACTTGGAATGATACCTTTCTGCTCACGGAAAACGATTAGAAATTACTGGCTCATAAAAGCTGAATACTGAATATTTCTCATTGTCTTGAATATAAAAAATGGACACATTTTTGTTTTTGGAAAATTCATATGATTTAAAACCTTCTTAAAGGTAATTTAATCAAAATAAACAAATTAGTGTTGTAATAAACTCTCATTATTCTACATTTAAAAGAATCTGGGACAACAATATATGAGGTCTAGCTTAAGGATTTTTTTGGTGGGATTTGGCTTTCTCTGCTCATAGTATTACATTCAGTGACTAACAGTGAGGTGTTTTAAGCTGTAATATCCACTTGACTGTGCTGCCTGTGGACAAACTGTTTGAAACTTATCTTAAACCAGATAATTGTTTCTTGTCTAGGGTGGTCCTGATGATGCTACTTGAACTTGATTATGAAATCTCTGACTTAAAAAACAACATGTTTTTTTTCTTTCAATAGTGTGACACTTTATATTTAAAATGAAAGATTCTCAAATGTTTTTGCAAATATTTCAAACTGTTTCCCACAGATAACGGAAAAGACACTATTGAGATCTCTGGGAACCAGAGGTTCATTGCAGCCATGGAGCAAATTAAACAACAAATAGCACGTGACAATATCAACTTCGTCCGCTTTGAAGCCACTGACCTCCATGGGGTGTCAAGGTCCAAGACAGTACCTGTCCGCTTCTTCCATGTAATGCACATCTATCTATCTATCTATCTATCTATCTATCTATCTATGGTAAATGGTAAATGGCCTGTATTTATATAGCGCCTTACTAGTCCCCTAAGGACCCCAAAGCGCTTTACATATCCAGTCATCCACCCATTCACACACACATTCACACACTGGTGATGGCAAGCTACATTG
>NW_005187651.1:710265-712600 GCF_000239375.1 Pundamilia nyererei | reverse complement strand
TCTATCTATCTATCTATCTATCTATCTATCTATCTATCTATCTATCTATCTATCTATCTATCTAGTGCTTTAATGCATATGTTTCACTCACAGGAGAAAGCAGTATATGGGGTACCAATGCCAAGAAGCTATTTGGAGCTAACCCTGAGCCCACAAAGCAATGAAGTGGACCATGCAAACACTGCCAATTTCAGTAGTGATGTCCTTCTGATCCCTGACCTTTCGACTTTTAGGGTCCTACCCTGGGCTGAACAAACAGCACGGGTCATATGCGACCCATGCACCGTGACCGGAAGCCCCCTTCGCACTTCGCCTCGCCTCATTGCCAAGCAGCTTCTCGGTCAGCTCCAAAGCCTGGGTTTCTCCCTGCACTCATCCTTCACCTATGAATGTTGTGTACTAGGAGCGCCGGACCGGATTGGACCAAAGACACTCCTGTTTCCTGCCACAACCCTGCTCAGCAACCATGACCTGCCTTTCTTCCAGCAGCTAGTGGACAGCATGTACTGCATGGGGGCTGACATAGACAGCATTGCTTCTGCAAGTGGCCCTGGGCAGATGGAGATCAACCTGAGGCCAGAGTTTGGGATTGCTGCCGCTGATAGCGCCTTCACCTTCCGCACCGGCATCAAAGAAATGGCTCGCAAACACAGCTACATTGCCAGCTTTTTTACTGACGATGGTCTATACAATGCTGGGGTGCTCTCTCATAGCCTGTGGGATGCTAATGGGCGACGGAGTCTTTTCCACAGTGGAGAGAAAGCAGGCGAGATGTCTGAGATTGGTAGAAAATGGTTGGCAGGCCTCCTGACCCACTCTGCTGCCCTGAGCTGTTTGATGTCACCTGGCCTGGGTTGCAGAAGTCACATTGCCAAAACCATCAAAGATCCCAAGCGGTTGCTGTATGCCACTTGTGGCAGCAATGATAACAGCAGCTCCTTCAACATCAAGTGTCACGGCGGGAGGGAGACGCACATTGACAACAAGCTGGGCTCAGCCATGGCCAACCCTTACATTGTTCTTGCAGCTACAGTGGCTGCAGGACTGGATGGTATCAGAAGAAACCTGAATGTTGAAAGCAGTCTTAACAAAGCCCCTATCCAACAGAAAGAGTTCACCATTCCAGTAAAGCTTGACGAAGCTCTGGAGGCGCTGGGGGAGGATCATGTCATCCGCAGTGCCCTTGGGGAGCCGTTTATTCAGTATTTCATTGCCATGAAGAAGTTTGAGATTGAGACCCAGGAAATGGATGATGAGAGGAACAAGTGCTTTGAGTATTTCATATAGAAACCCTGAATTTACTTTATACAAAACACACCTCCTCCTGCCAAACAACTAAAAGCATGTGAATCAGCTGCTTGAATATGCACAATTTTATTTTATACAATGTTATACATTATTATTAGACACACTCTAGATATTTTAGAAGATATTACTTCAAAATAAAGGCATTAACCCCCCCAAATAAACAGCAGTATTGTGCTATTTTTTTGTTGAGTTATTTTGTTGTTGTATGCACACAGCAAAACACTGTTCTGGTTGTTAATGCCAAGAACAATGCAGTCTGCTCTTACTCTGAATGGTGTGAATATAATGGCATAGTAGCACTAAACCTTGGTGATCATTCCAAACCTAAACTCCAGACCTAGGGATAGGTTTAGGGTTTAGTAATAATGTCAATTGTTTTTAGTGCATATTAGTTAGAAGGATTTGATCTTGAACACAGGGTCAAGTATAGGGTCATTGCCAAAACATTGCCATGTTCACTGTAGAAAGCTAAAGTTCTCTCCATTGTGCATCCATTTATATTTATGCCTCACTTACTTTGGCACATTATTTTTGAAGCTCTTAGCACTGAAGTTGCAGTTCTTTAAACTGCTCATACATGTAGCAGTAGACCATCGGTTAAATGCAAAGGTTGCTCACCCCAGTGTGTGTGTCAGAAACATTGTGTAAATGAAAGTCAACAAAGTCAAAAGTTGTCTTAACATTGTGTAAAACCAAACTATTTTGTCTGGCTGACAGTAGGTGTAGAAATGCTTTAATGACAGCGAAGTGGTGGTGAAGACAACTGACTACTACTGTCTGTCAAAGTAACTAATTATAGATCATCTGACATATAACAGGTAGGTATTGGTTAAACGCAAAATAATGTTGCGTGGGGGTTTAAGTGTTATCACTTAAACCCCCACGCAACATTATTTTGCGTTTCTACCTATAAAACCCGGAGAGCAGTCAAATGGTGGAAGTGGAAGCTAAACTGGCTAGTCATTCATATGTATATTAGGCTGTTAAGTAGGAATTCTGGAGGGAGGGGAGTGGGGGTGTGTGATTG
>NW_005187651.1:698842-708404 GCF_000239375.1 Pundamilia nyererei | reverse complement strand
CAGAATTCCTACTTAACAGCCTAATATACATATGAATGACTAGCCAGTTTAGCTTCCACTTCCACCATTTGACTGCTCTCCGGGTTTTATGGGTAGAAACGCAAAATAATGTTGCGTGGGGGTTTAGGTAGGTAGGTAGAAGCCTGGCTTTGCAGGTGTTGGTTAATTGGTTAAGTCACGCCCAAGTAAATACTGGACTAGATCATTAATGATGAGGATGGGGGGGAGGAGACATAATCCCCACCTGTCTCAAAATAACACATGCGTGATTGGTTAATTTGAATTTTTTTTCTGTTTCCTGTCTTGTATTTATGCAATTTTCTACAATGTTTTACTATGACCCTGATGAAGGCCACAAGCCGAAGCGCGTTGGTCAATTATTAAAGTTGTTCATCTTCCCTTAAGTGTTGCTGGAGTTCCTGCATTGTGAATTCTATCATCCTCTCCATGCACCTTGGAAGTAGGTGAAGTTGTGTCAGACATTTTTGCTGAAAGTAACTAATTATCAAATGCTGATTTCAAGGGCAGAAAGTTTTACATTCTAATCTGTAAAGCAAAAGTGGGATTTAATTTGCATGAATTGAAAGGAAAAATGCACGTTTCCTTCAGTGGTCACACAGTCAAGCACAGTAACCAGAAAACTAACAAATTACTTCAATGTGCATGCACATTATCCATACCCGAAGTATCAAACCAAAACAGTCCTATTATCTGCAATATAATGCTACAGTGCTAGCAATAGCACAGAAGGGCTGAGTCATTGTCTATTTGGTCACAGATTTTCTCTGACCTCCCACCTGATGTCCTCTTACAAGGTCACATAAGAAAAGCTACCGTGCATGCTACATCCATCCTTTGCACTTTTATGCACCTTCATGCATTCTGTTGTCTTCCCTTTATTTACTGCCACACATCCTCTCTGCCCTGCATATTTCACAGGCTACAAAATGTTTGTATGAGCAGTTCCTCCATGTTAATGTTGTGTTATAGATTTATTTTTGATCCACCAGTGCTCAGGCTTTAAAAATATGCTTTACAACATACATATTCAAAGTTTATTGTGCATAGAAAGATTAGAGAGATTTTGAATTTCTAAAGATTTTCTTTGACATGTGACAAATATTACACATGAAATTAAAGTATATTTTAGAGAATTAAACTATTTAACTGATAATGTGTTTTAATGACAAAGACATGTGCAGCAAGCAGAGTCCTTTGCCCATCTGTGCTAAAACATTTGCAAAACAAGAATTAGAAATGCTTTATTTTGTGCAGAAGAACCAAAAAGTAATGAAGAATTTCAGATTATTTTGACAAATTCAGCTATTATTTAGGAGTGCAGCCCAAGCAGTTGAGAAAATTGCAACAATTTAGTTTTCTGGTGTGTAATAAGCATGTTACCGTCTTGGGGTCCCTAGCTTGGCTGCAATTTGATAGACTTCTTATTTTTTCTGTGGCCTCAGTGTGAATCAGCTGCTCAGCTGAATCTTTGACTTAATAAAAGCCACCACTCATCATTGTCTTGCAAAGTTATGACATCATCATCATCATCATCAAACATAGCTACCCATAGCTACAGTTATGGTCTTGTGCATTTCATGGCATGTAAGATATGCAGGCTGAATGTTGTGCACAGGACCAAAATGTAGACTCTCAGGTAGACAGCGGTGAATTTGAAGTGAACTGTTTATTGTTTTTTTGCAATAATACAAAAGGTAAATCATAAATCCAGAAGGGAAACACTGAAAACTATAAATTGCTGAAACCTAAACAAATACACTAGAGCTACTATCACTGGGGTTGAAGCGAATAGGCACACTGACAAAGGACGCACAGAGACAGCAGAAGATGAGGCAAGGAAGCAAAAGTAAAAGCAAAGCATAAGGAACAAGCAGCTCACAAAATAAAGCAGGAAGCAAAAACCTAACACGTTATAAAGAACACCACCAAGATGGTGATCTGTAGAGGGAGCTTATAAAGTAGGCATGTAACTGTGTCTCTGCTTAACCTAAAAAGCTTTGTAGAACTGATGTGAAGAAGAGTAACACTGATGACTATGCAGCAGATATCTTCCACAGAGACTTAGAAAGCAGTTTAGTGTTCACAGACACTTTATGATAAAATATCTGATAGAAGTCCAGTGTGAATGCTTTCATATTTGGAACATAGTTGCTAAATTAATCAAAATACACTGAGAAAATGTACAGCATCGTCCATATTTAAAAAAAATTATATATCAATATGCTTCATGAATGATACATTATATGATACATTAAATGATAAGGCATATGACATATTTTTGGTGTTTTTTTGTGACACATTGCACAAAAAAACCACCAAATCCACCAACGCTTTGCTCCACAATTTCAGTCTTCATACACCATATGGACAAAAGTAGCTAGTGAGCTATCTACACATTACACCTACAGGAGCTGGTTATCAATAGAAACCCACACCATAGAGCTCCTGGCATGCAGTTTTAGTACTGATGTTAATCAACTGTAGAGTAGAGAGTCAGCAGAACATTAGCGCTGTGGGTATGGCTGACAATGACTTCCACTTTGCCATAATAACACTTACAGTTCATCGCAGAATATCTAGGAGGGGATACAGTTCACAGACATGTTGTTTGTGAAGGCAGACTGTATGACAGTGTGTTTGATTTTATACACCTGTAACAATGGGACTGAAAACACATAGATTCAAGACTTTTGTCTATATAAGAAGTATCCATCCATTCACTTCCGCTTATCCTTTTTCAGGGTCGCGGGGGGCGCTGGAGCCTATCCCAGCTGAGGCGGGGTACATCCTGGACAGGTCGCCAGTCTGTCGCAGGGCCAACACACAGAGACAGACAACCATTCGCACTCACAGTCACACCTAGTGGCAATTTGGATTATCCAGTTAACCTATCCCCACAAGTTGCATGTCTTTAGACGGTGGGAGGAAGCCGGAGTACCCGGAGAACATGCAAACTCCACACAGAAAGACCCCGGTCTGATGTTGGAATTGAACTCAGGACCTTCTTGCTGTGCTGCAACAGTGCTAACCACCGTGCTGCCTATATAAGAAGCAAAAAAACCAAATATGTTTATTAATTGAACACTTTTCAGTAATTTCCAGTAGCTCTGAACATTTTCAGAGAATGAACTGGTTCTTATATAGCACTTTTTTACACTACTGAAGATCTCAAAGTGCTTTTATACAACACGTCTCATTCACACAAGCACTTTTTTCTACTGTAATTCACACACATTCATCCTCCCGTGAATCCATCGTAGAGCAACTTAGGGGTGAGTATTTTGCCTAAGGATACTTTGACACACGGATCAAAGCACCACCCTTTCAGCTAGTGGATGACCTGCTCTGCCTCCTGAGCTACATCCACCCTTTGTTTCAGTACTGTTTCTGAAACAAGAAGAAATATATTCAGTGGCAGATGAATGTATGCATTACTGTATTAGAGTAAACCAGTGTATGTTTGTTTAGAAAACCTCAGGTACAGGTTATAATAAAGGACTAATAAAGGTTATCTTATCTTATCTTATCTTATCTTATCTTATAACAGTGGGCCTTACTGGTGTGGGTTTTTTTAAACGTAGATATTTCACAACAATACTGAACAACAACAGAGGTGTTGGTGTTGTCATAGCATGAAAGATGCTCTCATCAGTCTGATCCTTTAGGTAAACTAAAAGAATAAACATATTTTGCATAAGACATACCGTATCATTATAATTTAGCTTACTGAATCAAACATTGCTGAATGTCCTGAAGTGCTACTGTCAGATTCTCCCTGGTTGCCTTAACTCCTCCTCCCCAGTAAGATCCATCTCAGACTTTAACTGCAAATACCGATTTATCAAGCCTTGTTACTGGCATCAGTGGCGATAAAAAAAAAAAAGTGGAGCATACTGCTGCGGTGTAAAGAAACCGTTTGTCTAGGCATGGAAAACAGCTGCATAAACAAAACATGTAATATGCTTAAACTTTGCCTTCATTTCTGACCATGTTGGCCTTCTTCTGTGCCTTTGCTACTTGTTCTTGTTTATTAGATTTCCAACTCGCTGCATGAATCGCTCCAGTTTGTTATCAGTGCTGCTCTGTGTCTGATTCACTGAACGGGCAGACTCGCGCCTTTGCAAAGAAGAGATTCTCTCTTTGTCTGACGAATATGAATTTGCCTTCTTCTTTGACTTATCCAGACGTAGATTTTCGTTGCTAAGCAAAAACTCATACCGACTGTAGGCTTTGTCTTTTGGTCTCTGATATAAAGTCTCTCTTTCGTCACCCACAGTGCCCTTTGAGTCTTGCTCTGCTGCAAGGGCCATCTTCTTTTTGCTCAAACGCTGAGGAGAAAATCTTGACAGTGGAGATTTAGTCTTTTCTGTCTCTGATGGACTAGTAAGGGAGCTCTGTAAACTGGGCATGCTCAGTGACTGGCTTTTTGTTGTGTGCACTGCATCAGGTGCCAGGGAATGGGCAGCCTTCAGTGGCTGGCTTACTCCTGAGGTCCTTCTTTGGAGAGACTTATTTTCATTTTTGGAAGTTTTCTTTTCATCTGATGTAGGCACTTTCATTTTCATAGAATGTTTTCCCTGTAGCGCTGCATCTTCTAGCTGTGCTTCCCCTTTTTCTGTGTGACTGCCCTTATCTTCCACTCCCCGCTGAGGTCCTGTAGATGGATTGAAGACTTCCAGAGAAGTTTCAACTTCATTAGAAATGGATTTCTTTCCTTGCCTTGAATCACCTGAGCCTGTGCTTTTGGCCACCCTATAATGCTTTCCTGTGGCTTGATCCTGAATTTCTTTTTCTGGAGATTTTACAGAGTTCTTAGGAACAACCTCCTCATCTTTGCAAATCTCACGTCTGACTTTAAGTGCTGGGTCTAAGTGAGTGTGGGAACTGTCTTTTTCTTCAGGGACCTCGGTCAAAGATTCCATTGCTCTCGGATGCTGAATGCTAACACTGCTGGACTGTAAATGAGAAGGCTTGAGTGGTGCATCACTCATTTTCTGGTCTAAATCAGCAGCTGATCTTGTCTTGGATAGAGGCTCACGCCAATCATATGTCTGCATTGTTTTTCCATCTGAAACTACATCATGGTGAGATGCAGAACGATGTCCATCAGTGAGCACTGGCTCTCTTTTGTTACCTCGCTTCTTGAGCTCCCTGTTTTCCTGGCTGCAGCTTTCTTGTGCCGCTAGCTCCGATTCTGTGATACTCTGCCTTACATCCAGGCCTCTTAATGAAGACATCAGTTTGGATGTTTCTGCATTCAGATACATGGACCTCAAAGACTCGTGGCTTTGCCTGAAATTGTTATAGTCCTGCAAACTGAACCTTTTTTGCCGTGTTTCTTCCATTCTGGACTTAATATCTCTCGACCTGCTGTGAATGAGCTGTGACTGATAATCATTTAAGCCTGTGTGACTGCTATATGGAGATGTCCCAGGTGAGATCGCATCACATGACGCACCTGGATGCATCTCATTCTCATTAAGATAAGAATCAATCTTCCAGCGGTGGAGTGATGTTTCTGAGTTGAATGGTATTAGGTTCTGGTCCGCACCGTAACGTGTCTGGTGCCGGAGGTGATGGTGCGACATCCGGTTTGGTAGAAGCACCTCCCCACCTCCCCTCGGTTTAGATCCACTTCTCCCAGGGACTCCAATGTCTTTAGTTCCCATCCTTAGCCGAGTCATGGAGTTTACCTTTTGCAGCTCGCCTCCATAACTGTGTCCTTTCACTAGGTTCCCCATTTTAGTATAGTCATACTGATGGAGCCTATCCTGGACACTCAAGCCTCTGGTCATTGTGCCAGAATTGTTGAACCTGTTGTCCTGAACACTTCTCACCACGTGCATCACCCTGGATCTCCTGTGAATCATATTAAGAGAAAGCTGGCTGGAGTTTGGGCTCTCCAGAGCCAAAGTATCTTTAAGGTACAGAACAGGTGGCCTCCCGTTAAGCAAGACTGAAGAAGTTGTGGAGCAAGCATAGAGTCTTCTGAACTCTTCATCATAAGTGGAAACCAGTTGGCCTGTGACAACCAGGACCATACTGAGGTTGATTTTCTCAAAAGTCCATGTGTAGCTGAAAAAGAAATTGAAGAACCAGTACAAATCATAATGATGCACAAATTTTTAAACAGTATTAATAATAAAGTCATGCATATCTTCATTATCTAAATTTTAATGTGCTTAATCCACAACTGAAACATAACAGTGGAAATAAGGGCCAACCAGGAAACACATCCAACACAACAAAAGCTATAGTAGCAGAGCATAGGACTAAAGTTTAAATCATATGATGTTTGAACTTGGCAAATTCAGCAGAAAGTTTATGTGTTTCTGGTGCCTGCAGCTGCCCACAGGCCACTGCATTTATTAAGTGTTCTTCTTACCTCAGCTCTGTGTGTTCTCAAACAGATAAACTAGTTTTGCTGACTTGGAAGATTTGTTAAGTTTGTCTGAGAACTTGCTCTGGGGTTTGTCTTTTTTTAAAACTTTTTTTCTCTCTTATTTTTACTGTTTCAGTAGTGAAAGTTTCAAATAATGTAACTAATCTCCGTGAGCCACGAGCTCAGGCTGCAGACTGCTCTAAACACATACTTGCTCGATATGATAAAAGTGAGACAGAATCTTCCTAATATGGCTATTTGACCCGCCAGAAGAAAGCCAGTCTAAGTGGTGAAGGAAGGCAGCTAATCATATTTTTTTCTTCCTAATTCACCAATTTTTATTTTTAAAAATACCAGAGTAGCACAGTGAGTTTACATGAAATTGCTTTAAGGTTTACTTAAAGTTAGCAAAGCTGCCAAGTAGAGCTAGGCCAAGCCTCTATTTCAATTTAATCACAGAATACTTTTGAACAGCACTGACTCACCTGTATGTTCCATACATAACTGTCCTGCAGTCCACAAGTATAAACTTCTGTTCCAAACCTCCATGAAACTTAAACCCCGAGCGACACTGATACTCTGGCCCCTGAACCGTCCGAACACAAAGATTCTGATGGAAAAATAAAAATGAGAATTAAGGCCAAAAATAAATCAATTTAATTTCACCTACAAGTAATATATGTAATGCTTATTTGAGAATGCATTAAGCAATCTCTATTTGTAAAATGCATTATCATGCAATGATAGAAGAACCTACTTCTGGCTTATTCACAACAGATCAAAACAGTGGGAAGCTCCATGTGTTTAATTTCAGAGTTTTTATACCAGATGCTCATCGTAATGCAATACCAAAGGGATTTATGTCTTCATCTTTGATAAAACCAGTGATCTTTTCCTTTTTTGGTGAATGTGTAAACATCATGATACAGTAAAAAGAAGAACAAATGGAACTCTGCTGACCTCCAGTGACATCCTCACTGGCTGCAAAACTAGCCAAGGAGGCTTAATCAGGTCAAACGATACAGTGACAAAACATTTCCTTGTTCCTGATTTCTTATTTATTTATTTAGTTTTGCAAAGACAAAAGGAAATACAAAACACAGCTTTTAAATCATGATTTCACTTATTAGTGCACAAAAAGCTACCCAAATCTGGAAAAGTAATTCCCCCCTAAATCTTATCTGCAAGAATGAAAGCTACTGTGGATACTGCCTGTGGCTACAAGTTGCAGAAAGTCACTTTCCCACCAAAGATTACTCCAAGTATTCTCAGGCCAGACATCATCTGGTGGTCCACCGTGCAGAAGTGCCTGTACACTGTGGAGATAATGGTACTATGGGAGGCAGCATATACAATTCAAAAGGCTCAATTATGCAGACATAGTTGCCAAAACAAAATGATGTAGCTGGTGCAACCAGGTTTCTCAAAAGCATGAGCATCCAAGTACATGCGTGGGTCTATCAGTGACCAGTGAACAAGGGTGGCTACCTGATGACCCTGACAACAATAAGAATAAGAATAAATTTACTGATCCTTCTGTTGCTGCCTCCCCAGTGTTCAGAGGTGTTCAGCATGAGGTAGGTTTTGTGACACGAGTGGCTGAAGGTTTTTATGAGATCCCTGTGTTCAGATTCCTGTCTGCAGTTTTAAGCAAGTTTGTCTTGGTGTAGAATCAGCTGTTCCAAGGTTTTCATGATGTGCATTATAAGGGCCACTGGTCTAAAGTCATTTAGTTCAGCAAGACGTTTTATTTTTGGTACCTGAAAAATAAAGGATGTTTTCCACAGTCCTGGCAGTAGACTCAGATTAAAAATCATGTGGAGAGGTTGACACAGTTGGGCAACACAATTCTTGAGCAGCCTTGGACACACACCATCTGGGCTATCATAGTCTTCCTAACTCCAATCTCACCCCTGTCTGTGACAGACGAGCATGAAGGCACAGGTGTGAGAGGGGAAGTAGCTGCTGTATTAGAAATGAAAGGAGAAGGGGGAGCTTGTGCAGGAGCAGATGGAGTTACAGTGAAGGAGAAGCAGTGGGAGTGAGTGTGACCATAAAGTTGAAGGACTAAAGAACTGCTTGAGTGCATCAGCTCTTTCCACATCACCCATAAGTGGCTGTCTTTTCTTTTTGTTTTTGTTTCTTTTTAGTATTCATTCCTTTTCACACCTCACAGATGTTGCTGTATTCTAGCTTCCTTTCTATCTTCTTTATCTACTACATTTCTGCTGTGTTCAGTCACTTCTTCAGCTCATGTTGCATCTGTTTGAGCCATTCTTTGTCACCACCTCTAAAAGTTACCTTTTTCTGGTTGATGATTGCTTTTATGTCATTTGTAATCCAGGGTTTGTTAACGGTGCACAGTCTCTGTAAGTCATGACTGATGTCTGTCAATATTTCTTCAACTGTTCTCATCTGTTTCCAGCAGAACATTCAAATCTGTGCATTCAAAGCAGATAAAGGTTGTACCCCTCCCTCCTGACCACAGGACACCAGTGCTGATTATCAGGGATTCTAACATCAAGTCTTACGAGCTTAACTGCAAGGAGATTTTCAGGTTAACACTGTTTTATAGTTGATAGTACAATCTTTGAACATGCATTGTTTTTCAAAGACATTACACAAGAAACAGGAATGTGATTTTGCCAGTTTAAAAATAATTCATGCATGTGCTGGACATACTTCCTTCTAAAAGAATTACATAGAAGTAATTCAGCTTTTGTGTTATTGATTGTGTTAGTTTTGTTTTGGGCTAACAAGTTTGGCAACTTACATTAGCTAGTTTGTTAACAGGAATATGATGCAAGCCTGTTTCCAAAAAAGGAGTGCTTTGATTATCATTTCAGTAAGAAGTACATAATTTGAACTCTTTACTTAAATGAAAAGTGCACAAAGGCACCACATTAAATGTTGCAAGTAAATCTAATATTCGTTCATTTTGATTTATCTGAATGTAACTTCTTTACCGTGTGAAAGAACTATGTGCCACATCTTTTAAAAACTAAATGATTCCCACGTCTCACTGCTCAACACATCAGGGCCTTCAACACTCAAAAATGAAACTCAAAAACTCAAACCGAGAGCATGAAACAAGAGTTCAGGGTTGTTTCAGTCATCAGGTGCAAACAGCCTAAATCTTAACTTAATTGAAACACTCCC
>NW_005187651.1:689360-698822 GCF_000239375.1 Pundamilia nyererei | reverse complement strand
TTTCCATTACTACTACCTTTACACAAACACATGAAAGCACGCACACCCTTTGTCAAACTCTACATGATCAAACCTGTGTGAGTTTTCCTCAGGCTGTTTTTTTGATGTTGCTAATGGCTAGGCACGCTGCAAAGAGGTCGTGAAGCCGTCACTGCGTTCAGCGCTGATGACTCTTTGTTTAGACTGTGGAAACATCATCTAATGCTGTTTAACAGGAAAATCCAGCCACACTGACAGATCTGTCCTGCGGTTGCTGCAGTTGTGTGAAAATGGCAGGTAGAGACACAGCAGGGAAATGTTGGTAAATGACTGTATTTCCATCAGGGTGTGGAGAAAATGTCAAACGTAATATTTTAAATGCTCTTTTGCCAACAGAAGAAAGGTTGTGAAGCCTCATGGGAAGCTCTGGGGGAAATGCAAATGTTAGACTATGTCAGATGATGTTTAACAGGTCAACAGGCATGTGTGGGCCCAATTATGGCTTTGAGTAGCAAATGTCTCCATACATGTCTACATATCTGTGTACCCCCCACCCCTCACACACACACACACACCCATCCCCCCACCCCTCACACACACATACACACACTCACTGCCGAACTGACTATGACTTAGAGCGCCAAGGGTTAAATAAATGCCCAGCTCTAAGATGACTCTACCTGTCTTAGTTTGGTATGTGGCTGTTGTTCACTATCAGCCACTGTGCTACTAAAGCCACCACACAATGGAGTTGACAGTTTTCAAATATTTTGCAAGATAAACATTGTTTAAAATGCTTACGTGTATACTATGCACGGGAACAGGAAAATTACATTTGGCAAGAAGTGCAGAAGAGCATGTTTTTATATCTTTTTATATCAGGAAAAGTGGAAAACATAAGAATAGGCCTGTTGTGTCTCCACTGTGAAATCCAGATAATCACATAGGTCTAGTGGAAGGTAATACTTTTTTTTTCCTGATGATTTTTATTTTTTGCAGTTCATGGCCTCAACAAGTACAATAATATCTCAGCATGGTGATAAAACATACTCATCTGATACTGTCGCCCTTTAAACCTTGTATTTCAAGGTGCCGTGTTTCTCACCTTGAGCTCTTGAATATTAATCTCCATGTCGTGTGCCATTTTGAGGAAGCTCTTGACATGGGAATCATCCAGAAGGATGTAGACCACCACTCCCCTCTGTGTCGCATTGATGAGTTCTTTGAAAATGTCGCCATCAGTGAAGACATCCATTACAATGGCAATAAGCTGGAAGCACATTAGACGTGGAAATGTTTTCAATTTTGAGAAAATACAAATTATTAAGTCAAAAAATGTATGAGTAGTCAACATCAGGACTTGTATAGTAGAGATGACTTTCCACACAAAATTAACTGTATCATTGTGCAAAACACCTTCTTAACTTGAAATAATCTTTTATGCAACACAAATAATGTCATTACTTCTGATGCATGCAAAGAGAAGTAACTGCCAACTGTATATATGCAGTTATGTGAAAAAAAATTTTTTATTTTTAGAGTTTATGTACTGGGCCATAATAAAAAAAATCATCTGGTCCTTAGCAGGTCTTAGAATTAGGCAAATGCAACCTCGTGTTGGTTAATCTGTGACATTTTGCACAGTTTCATTATTTATTTAACAAAAATTAAGCTACAATGCAGAAGCAGTATCTAAAGTATAAGAATGCGGACTAATTTGTTTTACATCCTTTTTGCTTCCATAGAAATGTGGAGGATAATTAACAGGTTCTGTTACTATAAGGTCATCAGCAAATGTGAGTACCTCTATAACAGCAGATGTTTTAACAGTTTGCTGTTTTGGCGCATTGAGGGGGTGAGAACACAATCCCGGGGAGGAAAGACATCAGCAATGATCTTACAAAAACAACTGTTGCTCCCCATCAATCTGGGTGGGTTATGAAGCATTTCTAAACAACTGGAATTTCATCACTATACAGTCAGAAACAGTATTCAAGTGGAAAAAAGTCGCCAGTGTTGTAGTGCACATCCTAGCAAATTTAATTTAAGTAAGACTGTTTAATGCTCAGAGAAACTTCAAACTTCATAATAGTACAGTTAGAAAAAGACTAAATAAACACAAAATGTTTGAGAGGATCCAGGAGGAAACCTCTTCTCTCCAATAAGCACATGGCAGCATAGTTTAAGTTTGCAAGGTTGCATCTGAACAAACCAAAAGACTTCGGGAACAATGTCCACTGGACAGACAAGACCAAAGTGAAGATGTTTGGACATAATACACAGGATCACACATTTGGTGAAAACCAGACACCTCATACCAGCTGTCAAGCAGGAAAGGTGATGATTTTGTGGCAAAAGGGGAAACTATATAGTTTGTATCTCACTGACATGACCAAATGTTTAACAGTAAGAAGACAACAAGCCCAAAGAATTAGAATTAAAAGCAAGTGTACTTTCTTTGTCAGGTGACCGTGAATGAGTAAAGCTTCGTGAGCAGACTCACTTTTTAGATTGTGATTTACTGAGCACCTTTGCTTGTGATATTTTTTGTTGTTATGAATTCTGTAAATTAGACAAGTGGTTTGCTAAAGAGGAAAGACAGATTTTTTTAAAATCAAATATCAGACAAAGTTTTACCTGTTTCAACATAACTGTTGCCTACGTCATTTCATGATATGTATTTATGTATAGGTACTTTTATTTTGAAATTAGTTAGATTTCACCTTTAATGTGTAGCATCTAAATTTGTTCTGCCAGTTATTATGTGGTAGAACAAAAAAGGTCACTTTCACAGTTACGGCAAGTATAATGATTTATTTTTTGTGTCAGCATTTTATATATCAGTGCTTTCATATGAATTTAAACAAGTATTTAAACATGTACTTGATCACAGGAAAACTATTTTTTAAAGAGTGGTCTGTTCAATTGTTGGTTTGCAGTTGGTTTAATTAGTTTTTCTGTAATCAGTTTAAGGCCAACCAATCCAGCCATAGCTATCTGATCCTACTGTGGTATTTTGCTACAATGTTGACTACAAGAATTAATGTTAATGTTTCACAGTGATACTTTTTCCATCTCATTTGACTGATCTTTTAACTAATTTGAAAGCAACAGTATCCTTACTGTTGTATCTCATCATTTTTGTTTAGTAGATCCTGTGATTCAGTAAAATCTTCAGATGTTTGCAGTCTTTATTGGAGCAGTTTTTCCTACACTGCATACATGTGCACAGAAAAAAGCTCTTCTCTTTACTCATTACTATATTTACTTATTTCTAAATTAATTATAATAAGCACTTTTTAAATGACTTAAAGGTAATCCTTAAGTTTAATATTATAGATTTAAATAAAAAGGAAAATTCCAGGAAGTGTGAGGTAAAAAAGCAAAAAACAGCGTGTCTGTTTGTGACCTCCATGGGATCCTACAAGATCATCTCATTAAAAGACAGCGATGTGAAGACTAGATTAAACATACAGCAACAAATTGCGAAAGCAGTGCAACAGCACTCATTTTCTACTCTTTCTACAGGAGATAACTGCACAGGAAGTACAAGATGAATTTGCTTCATGAAGCAGGTTCCTGGGGAAAAAATAGGAAATGGAAAACTGCAGTGACTTGCTGCTCTAATATAATATTACTAATATTTCTAGTCATGAAATGCATTTTAAGCATAAATACAAATTTCCACCAAGTTGACATCACTGTTACCGCTTCATGATAGCTACAGCTTTAAAGAACATTGCTGCAACAATGTTTCTGTGAATGTTGAATTGCTAAATACTTTTTCTCTGAAACCTGCCAAAGTTAGTGCAGCCTACATGAATTCAGACTGGCCACTCGCCTGCCTCACACGTCACAAAGCAAAAAGCTGCACAGTAATGAGTGACTTCCATCGTGTACATTTTCATGATAACAAAAGTTCAGTTGCCATAGTAGTTAACTGCTTCAAACATTTGAACTGGTGTAGTCAGCTGATTGTGTGGGTTAATGTATGTTTAGCCCTTCCCTGCAGTCTCCTGTGTATGCAGAGAACTATGCAGAGGTGTTTATATGCCTACGCAAAACTACACCTTTCACTAGGAATTTGTACTATTGATAAACTATTGTCCTTGTTGATTCCTCCACCTGATAGATGAGGCGTTATTTTCTGGCTCTGGCCCAGGAGCATTTCTTTTGTTTATATCGCAGTGCTGAGGCCTCACCTTCTGCGCAGCCTGAATCTGCTTCCGAACCACCTCTTTAATTGTTGGTGTGTTCTGTCTGGGTGGGTGAAACAGCAGGCTAATGCTGGTCTCTACACCCTCCAGCGCAACCCCTGGCCAGCCCAAATCCAAGTCTGGCACCTCCTCTTCCGACTCAATTGGGAAATAGGTGGAGGGTCTGACCTCGTCTGTGCTGCGTCTTCCCTCTGAATCATCTTCCACAACCGGTAACTCTGCATTTTCCAAAATGAACACAGTCTCTTCCTCTGAAAGGAAGTGGTTGATCTGCTCAGCTCGAAGGAACTCTTCATAGGCTTCTTTGCCGCCACATAGTAGGGCATAAATGGCTAGACGATAGGATTCTTTATAGTGCGGCTGAATGTAATCTGAACAGTCCTCTTCAACTGAAGACGGGCATGACAGATTGGACTCCATGGATGCGAGAACCCCTCTGAGTCTCTGTGTGCAGCAGACTTCTTCTTTACCTTAAACGTGACACACACTATGCTGTTACAGGGTTCACTGAGTTAAACTTGCATTTTAGAGCTGAATGTCAAAAAAGAGATAATTAGGAAAAAAAATATTATGTGTATGACTTTAACATTTTTATCTGCATTGCTGAGTTGTAAATATGTAATCTTTAACTAATCATTAAACATGAACAGGACAAACATGAGACAACTGTCAACATACAATTTTTACATAACACTACAGAGCTTTGGAACAAACTTTTCCAGCCAATCACAGAAAAATGTAAGACTATTTTATTTTCAGTGCATTTAGTTGTTGTCTTAAAGAAACTTAGACATGCAGATAATTTTATTACCATGGTGTCATACGAGAAATGTTTCTCCTCTAAGCTCTTAGGAAACCAAAAAGGTACATGTGGTTCAGCACAAACACATAAACAATATGAGGCATGTGCTTACTTCTTCAGTAACTACTGTAAATTGTCAGGAATTCAACACACTTTCAGCAACATATACAAAGAGACTTACTTCATAACTGGCCAAAAAGAATCCTGGTCTTCCTGATTAATCAGAGGCGAGAAACTTTAAACCAGCTTAAAAAGTTAAAACCTTCTGTCGGTCCTGGTGTCGGTACTCTCTCCAGCATAAGCCGGTAAGTGCTAAAGGTGTGGATTCGCGAACTCTGTACAAACGAATAGCCTGTTGTACCTGCTCTGTTTGCTCGGCTGACAGCTACAGTAACAAACCCCACCCACCTCAGCTCACCTGGCTTTCAGAGGCAGGTTGGCTTGTCTCGCAAGTTGTCATGCAGTCCCTTGGAGTCTGGCTACAAGTGCACATTTTTACTTTTGGCTTCATTAACTGTAGCCGAAGGATTTGAGTTACCTCTTCTAGGGTGAGGTGTAGCAGTGACTACTGACAAAGACAACAAAAGTAGGTTGAGAAGTAAAGTTTATTGCCATCACAAAGCACTGGGGAGGAAGACATAATGTGTCACAGACAGAAGAGCCTCTCAGGTACAGAGACAAGGGCTGTGAATGTTTTTGTTCACAGACAAACTAACCCTGGGAGAAGAATGGCTGGAGCACAAACACAGTAACCTGGTATTTGCACATTTTCACCCAGGTACTAACATTACCCGACATCTGTACCTGCTGACTCCCAGCTCATCCACTTTGATACTGGTGTATTACACCTTGATCTTATTTTTGTAGGTTTTGATATTATTTGCTTTGTTTTGTATAATATCACACTCTTTGACATAAGTGCTAAATGTAGGGAAACACAGTAACAGAGAAGATTAAGATTAAAGCACTGAAACTGGAGCTTAAACCTAAAATATTTACTAATTTCTTTAATTTTGTCCTCTAAAACTCTGCTTATCTCTTTGTAAGACAGTTCACTGACTTGCTTTTTTGTGTCACTAATAGAGTTGTAATAGAGCATAAATATCCTTTGACATCCACAATTTGTTGCAGGCATTTCACTGACATTGCATAGTGGAAGGTGCAGCTTTTAAAACTTTGTAATGAATATACACGGACATTTTATGTTTCTCAGTGTTTTTCTTGTGTTAAAAGGAACCACTTTAAAGACATATGATGGCCCATACATGACTGTGAGGTGTAGTCCAGAGTAAGCAGCAGTTTTTGAAGTGGGACTTTGACGTTATCTAAATCTAAATAAACTTTAAAGTAAGAGCTCATTGTTTCACACTCATGCTTATAAATCAGTGTTGCTAACAGCGAACATTAACCCCCACATTCTACTTCCTGGGTGGAGTTGGAGACTTCATGAATCTGGGTGGGGTTGGAGACTTAACACTGCGTGGTGGAGTAGGAGACTTCGGGGTAGGGGTTGGAGACTTGGAGATTGGGGTGGAGGCTGGAGTTGGGCTCTTCATGGATGGTGCTGGGGTCTGGGTTTTAGAAGGGGTGGGGGTTGGGGTCTTGGAAGGGGGAGCTGGGGACTTTGGCAGCACAGGCGTGGTGGCGGCTGCTTTGGCCTGCCCCAGTTTGGGCTCAGGGATCTTCTCTCCGTGCCTGTAGACGCTGACAGTGATTTCCACAAACTCACCACCATACTTGTTCCGTACATTGATGCTGTACTTTCCGGAGTCTTCGGGGGTGACTTTGTTAATGACGAGGCTGGCAAACTTGCCACCGTCAAACATGACCCTGGTGTGCTCAGTGGAAGCGACTTCCTGCTCGTTCTTGAACCAGGTGACCTCAGGAGTAGGCTCGCCCCACACGGTGCAGGTGAGGCTCAGGGACTAGAAAGGACCAACAGTCAACTCAAATCAAAATATATTCACAGAATACGATTCATATTTTAGGTTTGTTACATTCTTACACAAAGATTTATTTATTCATGTGTTTATTAAACTAATGAAAATTGTTGTAATCACTTGACATAATGAGGTCAGACATTATAGTATTTATTTATTATTAACTCTGACCCACAATTTGAAGTTGAAGTTGGCATTTCTTTTTAAATATTTTTAGAATGAACCTTAAACTGCAGACTAAATATGAATTGAGGCATGACATCTGAACAAAAGCCATCCAAAGAAGTGTTTTGTCAATACTGTTATCAATACTGTACGCAGCAGTACATCTCAGACTATGGTGTAACACAGGGGTGGGCAACTCCAGGCCTCCAGGGCTGGTGTCCCTGCAGGTTTTAGATGTGTCCTTGAACCAACACAGCTGATTCAAATGGCTAAATTAGCTCCTCAACATGTCCTGAAGTTCTCCAGGTAAAGAACTAATCATGTGATTCAGGTGTGAGATCTAAAACCTGCAGGACACCGGCCCTCGAGGCCTGAACTTGCCCACCCCTCTTTTCACTCTCTGTGTTTATCCACCACTCTGCATTTAATCATTACTCAAGCATCATCTTCCACAACGTGTCTTTTCTCCCTCTGTGAAAAGAGACGTTGATTGCCGAGTTTGGAAAATGTTTACCTTCTCCTCCATAATGGTGACCACATCAGGTAGACCACCAACCACTCTACCACGGTCTGAACAGAAAAAGAAAAAGTCACTTTTCACTCCCAGACTTAGAAATCAAAGATCTTAAAACTACAGCAATCTGTCTTTTTACATTTATTGTGTAGTGTTGTTATTGTGCACTAGTAGATCAAGTCTGAGATGTTCAGGGGGAGGAAGAGGAAGAATGAGTAAGACATTCATTTCTACTTTGCCTTTAAAATAAAATACCTTGCCCACAAATTCCTGTGAAAATTTTCAGAATGCTTAAAGAGCTGTCGAGGGCACTTGTGATTATCAATTTTTTTGTCCTTGTAAGATGTGCACATAGTATAAACAGCTTAAAAAATAATTAACCAATGTACCTTTATTGAAAGATACATGAGGAATCTCTCTCAAACTGTCTCAATACAAGTTGTGAAATACTCACTCTTCTCAGCGAATGCAGCCGCCCTAAAAGACGAAGAGGAAATTCGATTTGATTAAAATTTGACATGATTAAAACCGCATGTCTACAAACTTGTAACATCAAAACACTTACTTAAGTCTTAGGTACTCCTCATAGGCATCTGTATATGCTACAAAACAAATGATTACAATGGAGTCAATTTTTCAAAGACAAAAGGTTTCACATCTTAGAAACTCCAAAATAAATAGACAAATAAATAAGACAATCACAGCAAAAGAGAAAAACTGTAATGAAAACAAATGGTGGCACAGATGGAGGTTTTTACCTTGTCCAGAGAGGTCAAAAGTCCGGGTGTGGGTCTTGACGCCATCTGAGATCTCCATGGAGTAATGACCCTTCTCCTTATCGGATGGATCGCAGATCTGCATCCAGGCCATCTCAGCTGTACCGCCAATCCTCATCTTCTCAGAGGAGGCAATCTTACTCTCCCTGCGGGTTTACATCATGGATCTCAAAACTTCATTATTAATTCATACAGAGTGAAAAAACAAACACAGACATCTCGTAGGCTGCTTTCAAATGTGAGATATAGTGACTCTAAGGCATAATGTCTGTGTGCTTTTACACCCCTTTAAAAACTAGCAGTGCTTCTCTACAATATTAAACACTCCTGATCAAAGTTGGACACAAACAAACCCCACAAGTGACACATTTGCATGACATCTCCTTTTGCTAACTGAGCCACCCACAGAACTACTCAAAACATCTGTGTTTGAAGTGTTTCATAGAAAATTTGTTTCAAAAGATGTTATGATTCAATGCTGTCTCACATGCAGCAGCCTGGGTAAGCTCACAGACTGCCTATAAGTGTCTGTGAATAATGAACTTTTGTTCCATATAAACAGTAAAACAAAATATCTCAAAAAGTAAAATAGCTAAACCTTAAAATGATAAACTAAAAAGAGATATTTGAATAATCTAAAATATTTAAATTCACGACTGTACTTGTGCTTCCAGATGGTTTTCATCTCCTCTGTATAGTAGTTCATGTAGCACTGCAGTCTGATGCCCTCTGGAGTACACTGCAACACCAGCTCAGAAGCAGATGCACCTAAAGACAACCACCATGAAACGCACAGGCGAAATAGGGAAATGACTTCAGAATGTCATCACAGCCTCGTCTCTTAGCCAAAGCAGACTTAATGTAAATTTGTGTATTTAGAGAAAAGCTGGGGTTCTCAGAATTGTTTCCAGGTTAACATGTACACGTACTTTATCCTTCTGAACCAGTTTCCAGCCCTGTCAGCATCAAACTGCAGCAGTACTGTTGCAGCTGACTTTGGTGCAGCTTTTCCACTGGACTTTTCTTAAGAAAGGCACTTCTAGTATATATATATATATATATATATACA
>NW_005187651.1:680773-687549 GCF_000239375.1 Pundamilia nyererei | reverse complement strand
ATATACATATACATACATACACTGGCCTATGCAGCAAAGATATTTTAACAGTTTGAGATGCTGTGTAAGTTAGCTGATCCAACCTACCAGCGATCTGGGCAATGGCATTGATGATGTCATCAAACACTGGAAATCAAAGTGGGAAAAACGACACAATGAATACGGTACAGAAACCTAATATGACAATACCAAGAGCTAATAGCTGACCCATCACAACACTAAAAATTTACCTTTGCCTGAAATGTCAAACACAGATGTGTCCTTTCCTCTGTCGTCACTGAGTACTGCCTTGTAAACACCATGATCTTTTCTGGAGAACTGAATAAAAACAAGGTTATTTTATATTACATTATATTTTTCAGTGTGGATTGTGCAGATGTTACCAGTGGGAGGGGAAGAGCACAGGATCCAGACATGACATTGGGGGGAGTATCTGGAACAATCTCCTCATCGTCTTTGTACCAGTGTAAAGTTGACTCCTTCTTCACATTAGCCACCTGACAAGTACAAAGATTAAAGGATTTTGTTTTTACAAGAAAGCAAAGCAATAAGAAGTGAAACAGAATCAATGAACATGTGGAAAGCACATCTGACATGTGGTTCAGAGTTACAGGAAATCCTACATAATTACGTGGTTTTGTTACCTTGCAGACGAGCATAACAGTACAATCCTCGGTGACAGTAAAATATAGATACTCAGAGAAATGTGGGCCTACAAGGACAAGGACAAGAACAAAGAACCACATGAATGACATAAATTAAGGCCGCACACATCTCTAAATCCATTATTTTACTCAAACTTGCTTACTACTTGTGCCAAAGTCATCAAAAATATTCATACCTTGCTTCCTAATGTGCTCTTTCCTCTGAAACTCAGCCTCCTTCAGAGCAGCCTTGAACACTGAATGAGTAAAAAACAGACACAGATGAAATGCTCGCTGTGCTGCCCTTTTGGTTGGTGCAATCAGAGAAACAGAGGTTTTTATAAGTTTCCAAAGTAGTATTCCAACACGAGTTATATGGACTTCTATGTGAGAGATGGAAAACTCTCACCATCTCCGACCAGGACCAGGGAGCTCTGGGTTTTGGCCTTGCCATCATGGATCTGAACAGTATATGTGCCCTCATTGGCTCTGGTGAAATGATCCACTGTCATCTGGATGATTCCAGTGGCCACATCGTGACTGATCTTCTGTCCCTAAGAGGAATGAAATGATGAAAATATTAAACTATGAGAATTTCAATGTGTTTAAATACTTTTGCCACTCATTTGTAAAAAAGAAAAGACTACTTTACAGTATCTGTTCTGCTTTTAAGAAACTAGAATAATATAATAAAAGATTTGTAAAGTTTCATTGTCTTTGTTCAAGTTACATATGGGTTCCTTTACATATTTAGCTAAACTTTACTTTTCTTAGTAGTCATATTATCATGTGGAAACATTTTATTTTGAATGAAACTAAAGAATAAAAATGAAGTGAGCCTGAGCTGACTGCTTGGCAAGAATGATGTTTGTGTGTTTGTCTGGTTGGGTTTTTCTGACTGAATGCTGTTTGAGATCATATCAGTTCAAGAATGATGTGAACCAAAGCTGGGAAAAAGGAGAACAAGAAATGCAGGAAGTTTTACTCTTAAGTCCTCAACTTCATATTTATGTCATGTAATGGAATGTGTAGAATGAAAGTCCAAAACGCAAACTTCAGATGTAGACTCGATGAAACAAAAGGCCAGCTGCTGATTTAGCTGATGAAATCCAACTTAGATGCAAACTGAAGTTAAATAATACAAGATGCAAAGTAACTAAATCCAGGAAACCAGAAGAAACATTCCAGGAAACAGAAAGGGAAATATGACATGACAAGTAAACACACCCAAACTAAGGCTTTAAATACACACAGGGCGGCTGTAGCTCATGAACAGGTCATCCACTAATCGATCCGTGGCCGTTCTAGTCTTCATGCCAAAGATGTGGAACCTTGAGCTGCTCTCGATGCGTGAATTGTGAATGTCAGAGAAAAAGCACTTAGATGTAGTGCATGTTTAAATGTGTGTGTGTGAATAGGTGAATTAGACATGCTGTAGAAAGCGTTTCGAGTCCTCGGGTACAATAGAAATGCACTATATAAGAACCATTTACCAGTTACATGCCGACACAGAGGGCAATCAGGGATGAGTGAAAACACCTGGGTAACAGAAAACAGCTGAAACCAATCAAAGACAATAATACAGGGGAAGTGAAACAAAATACAACACGAGACATAAATGACTATCAAAATAAAACAAAATAAAACACCCAAACAGAGAACACCTAACAGAGGAGACAACTTGACCAGATACACACAGACACTGGGAAGGCTAAAGGCTACACAAAGTGTCAGAAACATAAAAAATATTAAAGATTAACAGAAACCATATTACAAAGATAGTAAGAACTTAAGACTAAACATGGAGACATTACTAAAAGAATAAAATCATGAAAGTGATAAACTAAACTCTAAATAATCAAACTCAAACAACTAAAATCAAAATAGAGGATGCTTAATGACTAATAAGAATTCAATGTCCTAAAAGCAAGAGTTCAAAATATCTCGATGCGTGGGAATGTTCAATCATTCAGGTAAGAAAATCCCCAAAAGTTGATTCTGTTCATCTGCATGTAGCATTTTTGATGGGAGAAAGGACAGTGGGATGACTGACGAAACGCTTCTCCCACTGAGAACGCTACGTCCAGATGAACAGAATCAAGAATTCAAAATGTGTGATTGTATTTTTCTATTAGGACTGAAGAGACACAGAAGAGAAGACATACAACTCACTCATAATTAGATTTCACACTCACTCATTTCTGAAAGGTCGACACCTTACCTCCCCACTCGTGACTTCTTTGTCGTTGACAATGAATCTATAGGACACAGATGGTGAAAGTTTGACTGCCTGCAACCAGAATCGCACGTGTCCTTTCTCCAGAACCTCATAGTTCAGACCATGTTTCAGAGGAACAACTGAAAAAGAAAAAGACATTTAAAAATTAAATTAGTAAGAAACAAACTGGATGTAAATGGGTTTGATGGGGAGGCACAACACTCACTCGGATGTCTGATGGCATAGCTGAGCTCCAACATAGTGTTCAGGGCTGCGGGAAAGATTCAAGAAAACAAATATACTCATAAAGAAACAATTCGGAGCGAGAAGAACTAAGGGGCTCTGAATTATGAAATCTGATGTTTTTATGACTGCTTTTGACATATAGAGCAACTTGTAGACATGACTGACCATCCTCAGTGAGAGTATGGCTGGCAGAGACTCCATCTGTGTCAGTGACGATGACAGAGTATTTGCCCAAATCATCTTTATCAGGGTTAGTGAAAGTAAGTCTGGACCTGTGAAATAAAGGTAAGATCCATTACAGTCAGGACATTTAAAGCAGTTTTCAACTGGGATTCAACAGGATGTCAAACAAAAATTCTTTCACAAGTCACTGTAATTAATTCTTACTATAAATTTAATTTCCATTCAAATTTGCTGTTATTTAAAACAGTGGGTTTGTTACATTGTCATGTTACATATCCTAATGGTATAGTCCTCACTATTTCCTCATACTCTTATTAAAAATATTCTGGTACATTTTGGTCAGTCAAACTTTTTTTTACTTTAAACTTAAATCAGTAAATTCCCATTAAATGCTAAGGCAATACAATCACCTGTGACTTTTTGGCCAGCAAAAAATGCAAAAAAGTGGCCAATAATGAGCTTTTTTAGAAAACACTTGAATGAACTATTAGCTTTTTGAATGGAAACATAAAAACTTGATCCGGCTGTGTTTCATGTTTTCATTTTGAGTTCACCGAAGCAAGATGACAAAGCAAACTAGTTCAGGCCCCGAGGGAGAAGCTCATTGTTTGCGCTGGTGTATTTACTGAATGATTCATTAGATTCGTCCCGCTGTCACAAACGAAGGACACAGAACAAAGTCAAAGATCAAGCTTACGTTCTGCCTTTAGTTGTGACAGCCACTCTGGGACAGTCACTGATGAGTTTGTAGTTCTTCGACCACACAAACTTGGACGTCTCGCAGATTTCACAGGCCTCAAGAGACAGGAAGACATCTCCAGTCTCCTCATCCACACCAGCCACAATCTCCTTTGTGCCTGCAAATTACACGTGAAACCCTCCAGTGAGTAATAACAAAAATAAAATACTCGCTGTCATAAATAATCAGATAATAGTCAGATAATCTGTGTGGTTTTAATTCTAAACTTAGTGTCATAAATTAAACTGATAATCATGATATGAACAAATTCAATTTGCATTGCAGTAATTTGCATGTGTTTGCAGGGAGAAGTGATCAAAGATATTCACCTTCCAAAGTGTGTACACATCTTTTCAATGATATGTCAAATATTACAAAGTAAGGAAGAAAGCATTACTATGTGTCTGTAGAAATGAAAAAAGTAAACTACATGAAAGCACTACAGCCTCTATGTTTAGACTGTGTGAGAGAAATTCCCAAAATACTGTGATACCACACATAAGTTTTCATTTGTATATGAAATTTGATATCTCTAGTGAATGCTAAAGTTCTCTACTTAAAAATGCTTAACTGTAATTATCAGTGGTTTTGTGTTTTATGTCTGCTCATACGATGTCTAAGTATTTTAATAAAAGACAATTATCATGCTGTCGTCTCACATGTCTCTGAATGTTTTGCCAATATAAAGGATAAAGTGCAGAGCTGGCTGCACACGTTCAGTTTGTTTTCATCACCTGGAATAGCTTTAGCACAGACCGGCTCTGACAACTGGGAAGGTTTTCCAACACCGTGTGCATTGACAGCACGGACTCTGAACACATAGCTTTCACCTTCCTCCAGTCCAGTCACCTACGAAAACCAGGGAAATATCATCACATGGAGAGTGTGACTTGGGTGTGGAAAGAGGGTTGGCCATTTGTTGGAATATGCATGATGCACCAGATTTGCTACCTGCAGGTAACGGTGGCTCACAGCTTCCTGATTCACAGTGACGAACTCTGATGAGCCCTTCTTAGCCATGTCCACAAAGTATCCAGTGACAGCACTTGCTCCAGTATAAATGGGAGCCCTCCACAGGATGACCAGAGAGTGGCTTCTGACCTCACTGAAGCTCAAGTCATAGGCTGGGCCTTGAATTTACAGAAACATCATCAGTTCCAGAAAGAACACACGACGCACGAGCTGTAGTTGAACTGGAGTCAACGCAACTTAACTGACATTTTTATCAGTTAAGTTTTTTATTTTTATTTTTTGGGCTGGAATTCAAATGTTTTTTTTAACCTTTAATACATTTTAAAAGCCTTGGATGCTCATTTTATTGATACATTTGCAGGAGTTCAACAGGCATTTTGGTGAATTTGCCTCTGTCAAAACAACAGCTGCCATACTCACTGTGAGATGCAGAGATAACTCTACAGAATAAAGTCACATGGACAATCCTGTACCTGGCTCTTCCATGGTCCAAGCTTCACATTTCATTGGAACGCTGGCAGCAGATGGTAGACCAACACCAGCCATGTTACCAGCAGTGACCCTGAACTCGTAAAAAGTTCCCTCCTTCAGATTTTCCACCTAAAATAACATGTGGCACAATCATCAAATGAATGAATAAAGTAGTAATAATAAAGTGAGTAAATGTAAATTAATCAAATTTAGCTTTATCAAGTACAAGAAAAGAAAACTTTAAGAAAGAAAATCTTAATCTTGTGTCTGATTACTCACAGTGCACATTCTTTCTGTGACAGCGTTTAGGTTGACCTCCTTCCAGACTAAAGTGTCAGCGTCCCGCTTATCAATGTAGTAAGCGTTAACCTTGGAGCCACCACAGTGTTTGGGACTCTTCCAGGCCACAGTTATGGAGGAACCATCAGAACTCAGCATGGTGATCCCAAAGGGAGAGCTGGGAGTTGCTGAATTACAAAGTTTCACATTTAATGAAGCTTCATATTTAAACTTTGTATGACATCATCTTACATAACGTCTTTCAAAGTTCAACATTTTTTAATCAATCTAGGAAACGATGACTGTGATCGGCTGCATGTGAGCCTGTCATGCACTTTCTCACACTTCACTGAGCAGCCTGCAAAGTTTTATCGTAAAGTTTTCAACTCTTGTGCTGAGTAACTGTCAGACTTTGAAGTGTGAAGTGTTTTGTAGAGTCCTGTTAAAAATACGTCTCTGTGTGATCAAAACACAATAATGTAAAGTGAAAGGTGGATAAAGAGAAAGCTGTGGGTAAGTAAGGGGGGGACAAAAGTAAACACAGCTATTGAATACATACCATACTCAGCCCCCTTGCCTGCACAGAATAATGAAATGAATCACACTGAGCATCACGTTGGTTCAAGGACTCTGGTAATCTTAAGAAACACCATTTCTCTTAAATTATACATTCTCCAATGTATTCCTCTATTTTTTCAAAGAAATGTACATTTCTTTGAAAAAAATGACAGTTTCAAAGAGCGTTTTAACTTTTCAGAGGCAGCATATAAATCGCAATCATGAACTTGATAATACTCTTACCGAGTGCAGGCTCCACAGCAATGGGAGAGGACTCCTGTGACTCCTCACTGAGGCCAAAGAGGTTGACGGCTTGGACACGGAACACATAGGTCTCCCCTGGGATCAGGCCGTGCACCACAAACCTGAGGCACGCACACACTCATTTTTTAAATCAAATACATATAAAACCTCTTGAAGTCTTTCCTCTTGTTTCTATATATTTCTTTTTTTAAATATTATTTTG
>NW_005187651.1:653464-678335 GCF_000239375.1 Pundamilia nyererei | reverse complement strand
CTCACAGGAGGCAACAGCGCCATGTGAAGAGAGAGGCTGGCACAGTGGTGTGGGCTCTGGATTCCAGGCTATATACATGTAATATTAATTAATTACCAAAAGTATACAAAGCTGAAAGTGTTAAAGTGGAAAAAAGGACAAGGACAGAATGATTCCACAACTGATGACCTCAGACATCAAACCAGTTGTAAATATTTTTTTCTGTATTAAAGAACATTTTATTCAAATGACTAATTAATGTATCAGTTACTAACAATTTACTTTCTTACAGAACAGAAATCATGACAATTAGCTCTAAATAATACTCACTGAAGCTTTGACTTCCACCTACTTGTCTGCAGGTTACAGCTACAGCACGTTACTGCTACTCAAAAAACATGCATGCATTCGATATTTGTGCTGTGTTCTGTGTTCCTGTATATTGTGTGCACAAACACAGTGATTAAACACAGCACAGAGGACTTGTTTTTCAGTTCCCATGGAATGGCTTTGCCATGCCTTTTTGCAGAACAGGATGTTTAAGCAGAACACTGTGACAGAGGAGCGTTTCTGGGATTTAATTTGAATTTAGGCACGAGAGCCCAGAATAATCCCATTTTGCTTTATCAACTTCTCGTTACCCTGTAATATAACAGCTTACTAAGCCATCCCCAAGTGCTCCAGTTCATCACTTATAGTGAGAACAAACACACACAGAGCAGAGAGTGAAAGAGTGAACTTACATCAGTGTGAAAAAAGTGCTTTTAAAGTGTGTTTGATATTTTTCTGTACATACCAATTGGAAGTTCAGTACCTGCAAAACACAGTCAATCACTTTTGAAGTAAACTGAATTTGGGCTTTTCATGCATTTGTTTTTGTGGACACATTTACATGTATGCACTAAAACACTTTGCTTAAGGTAGACAAACACAAAAAAAGTTGTTTTAGTGACCTTCCCATCTGGACCTTTAATATCTATAATTCTAATAAATTACAAAATTTGACGATTCAGCATTTCTTCACAGGTTTTTGTGTGCATTGTGCTTTGCTGGATATATAATCATGTGTCTTTAAGTCTGCACTGATCCTGGCTCTTACCATCTTCATCAACCTTTTGGATGAGCTCAGAGGGCGCAGAGGCCTCGCTGGAGCCATACATGTTGACCGAATACACTCGGAACTGGTACTTTTGCCCGTCTTGCAAATCAAAAACTGGGTAACGAGGGGAGTGCAGTTTGACTGTTGTGTTGATCCGCTGCCAGTCTCCAGTGCCTGCTAAGCACTGTGTGGGAAAGTCAGGGAGGGGGGCAAATGAGAAGGTATAGCCATATGTGTTGTGGCACAGACAAAAAGAGCAGCTTTTATACTGTGTTTTACAAAGTTAAATCTCACTTAAATTAATTAAATAATTTAAGATATAAGAATCATAAATAACAAAGTGTATGTTTGTGTGTGCCAAAAGGGTTAAAAATAAAATCAATCTTTGTGTGAATTCTGCTATTGACATGTAACTGAACCGGGGGCAATGCTAACACTGTTATTCAAGCTAAACCTGATGAAAACATTCTCTCACTTTTTCGGGAAATATAATAAACATATTGTGTAAATGTCAACATTTTTAGCAAGACTGTTTACAACTTGACTGGCTTGCTTAATGTGTGGCATTAAAAATACTATAAAAAGCACAATACATCAGATACAATATGTAATAAACAAGATTTCAGACTATCATCAACTTGAAATCTAGCATCTCAATATATAGCTACTATCACACAAATTTGTATTACATTTGAACTTCTTGTATAAGCATTCACTATGGCTACTATATGAATTTGTTTGCAATATATTATAAGCTCACAGCTATGTTTACATCCTTGCGATTATATGCATTAAAACATGTCATGTGACTCTACACTGGTTGCAGTAAATCCATTGTTCCATATTTACACTGGGTAGCAAAACCCTGTGTAAACCCACGGAAGCTTCTCTAAAGATGAGATCAAAAGTTCAAAAATGTATCAAACTGAAATCTGGAGATATGCTAGTGTAGAGTTCTCTGTGTGAAATAAAAAAAAAACAAAGAAAAGAAAAAAAACATGTAGTTTGGGGTATTGAAGTTTCACGCAACCCAAACGTAATACAGCTTCGTTTGTGTGTAGTGCTGCCATTTAAGTAAAACCTGAGAGGACATTTAAATGTGACTGTCTTGTTTATCCCTCAGCTACAGTACCAAGGTTAAATCGGCTAAACTGAGAGCAACTGATGGGCAAAAGTGAAGCAGCACACACCTTCTCGATGACGTACCACAGTGGAGCTCGTCCACGGGGGCTAGGAGGCTTCCAGCTCAGCACGACATATGATTTGAAAATTTCGGATGCATGCACATCTGTGGGTTCACCTGGAATAGTTACGTAGCCTAGATTGGGAGTGAACAGTGTTGAGGCATAACGTACACAGAACAGCAGCCACTGCAGAAGTCCCACATTATTCACTTTTTGTACTCAGGTTTTTATCTGTGGCTACAATGTAGCTTGCCATGTGTGTGAATGTGTGTGTGAATGGGTGGATGACTGAATGTAGTGTAAAGCTGGGCGATTGTGGCTCAAGAGTTGGGAGTTCGCCTTGTAATCGGAAGGTTGCCGGTTCGAGCCCCGGCTTGGACAGTCTCGGTCGTTGTGTCCTTGGGCAAGACACTTCACCCGTTGCCTACTGGTGGTGGTCAGAGGTGGTGGCGCCAGTGTCTGGCAGCCTCGCCTCTGTCAGTGCGCTACAGGGTGGTTGTGGCTATAATGTAGCTTGAAATCACCAGTGTGTGTGGATGACTGGATGTGTAAAGTGCTTTGGGGTCCTTAGGGACTAGTAAAGCGCTATATAAATACAGGTCATTTACCATTTAAAGTGACTTTTACAATGCTTCTAATGTTACTGTTGAGCTTGCTTTCAAAGGCAGAGAGGAGATTAAATATTCACCACTATATGGACTTCAATAACGCATTTTCATAGAATTGTACTTATAAGTGATGAAAACAAACACAACTAAGTCCTGCCTTTTTCTCGCTTGTTAAATTCTAAAAGTGCTGATCAGCAGGACAATAACATTGGTGGAATTTTATTAAAGATTAAATAATTATTTTTGGTAGCATTCAACAATAATTACATATCCAAATGCTACACTAGAGCTGCCACAGCCTCGTATGTGGTTTGGTGGCTCAATGCTCACAAAACACACAATATTTTAGTTTTGTTTAACTACAAGTTTCATATACAGCAGTTAGCCATTAGATAAACCAGAACATGGATAAAAACTCCTGATATCATATTTCAGATTTAAAAAAAATAGAAATATGAACTAAAAGGACGTATCAAAGTTAAAGTTAACAGTGAAATGTGGGACTTCTACAATAGCCTTGATTGTGATATTATACAAATATGTAATATTTTTGATATTTTCTATTAGTTTCTAAAATTAGTTTTCATCTGTTATAAGTTTTTGTTAAAGTAGTATATTATATTAAGTGGACACAATTTAAGGAGAAAACTGTTTCAGTTAAAGTGTGAATGGAAAAAGTTCGATTAGATCAAAGACAGCACCACAAAAGTTAAGCTGGGAAGGCTCTGGAAAACAGTTTTCCCTGTGTTGTTTAAAAAAAACCTTATGAGAAAATGACAGATTAGTTCTAAGATCCGCATTAAAATGTTTTTCCTTCTCATGTTTCCTTCGTTGAAAAAGATACGAATGTAAAGGTCAGAATTCAAACGCCACACCTTAAGATGAAAACATATTCCTGTAATAGTGACTAATTTAATCATGCAGCACTCATTTGTTACTGGAATAATGATCATGTCCAATAAACAGGTATAAATGGAAAGAAAATTCACTGATAGTGGAACAGAAAACAGAACAGAACAGCAAACAAACATCAGTGAGAGTTTGATCAGGGAAGATGCCTTTTTAAGCAAACATCCCCATAAAATGTAAAATGTTCTCATGATGGTGCTGCTGGGGTTGAGTGACAGATGTTAGTATTTAGTGAGATTGTGAGGTGGTGGCTTAAAGATAGGGGAAACAAAAACTGTGAAACCAGACGAGTGTGTAACCACTATACCTTCCAGGTCATCATCCTTTATCACTATGTCGTATTTTCCTTCAATTTTAATCACTGTTGCAGGAAATGACAACAGATCGGTCAGAAAACGCTGGCATCCTGCTGTCCTGTATTTTGTATTTACCTTCATCTGTACCTTGCAGTCTCTCACTCTCTGCAGCGTCCAGGGCCGTCACTTTGTCTGACTTGCGTGAGGGCCTGCTGATGCCACTGCTGTTCACGGCTCTGACCCGGAAGTAGTAGGAGTGGCCAACCCTTAAGCCATGTACTGGGTATTTGCAGATCTTCACTGGGGCGTCGTTGCACTGCACCCAAGTGTCAGTGCCAGCTTCACACCTTTACAGCAAATAAACTCTCCATTATCATGAAATTAATATCTTTTTATAAGAAAGTACTTCACATGACATTTTATATTTGTTATGAGGCAATTTTGACAAGCTGAGAAGTTAAAGTATCCTAATAAACTGGTGAGAAGGGCTGCACTTGCAAGTATTTTTGTTTAAAGAAAACTGCAGTCCAGACCTTTCACCAGTTGAAAACATTTGGTGCATCATGAAATGAAAAAGATGACATAGAAGATCATACAGCAGGCAAAAATAGGGCAAAACTGATCTCCCAACCCTCCGCTGTAACCATCTGGTTGTTAAAAGAAGAGGGGATGTAGTCAGCTGTAAACATGGCTCTGCACCAACGTTTTTTTCAAAGATGTGTTGCTGCCATCAAATCGAAAATAAGGTATATTGTTTTTCTTAAAATGGTTCATTTTCCTACTTTAAACATCTGTTTAAAATATAAACATATGTTATTAAATACATTTTCAATGTTCCACTGTTAATAAAATACGCGTTCATGAGATTTGCAAATCCCACAAGTCTTATATGCACTTTATGTAACCATGAAAATAAGCAAATCATATCTGGCATTTGGTGTGAAAAGATACATTTAATTTAGAAAATCTTCTAAGGAGTGCAGCTCTAATAACTATGACTCACTTCCTTGGCATTAAGTGCAGTATAATTCCACTGTATTCATGTCAGTGTGCCAACTGTGGTCTATTTAAAGAGACCTGGAAGCCTTCTTAAGATTAAAACTGACCGATCCACAAAGTATCCAGTGATGGGTGCCTCGTTGACAGTGTTTGGGGGTTTCCAGGCAACTAGGACATAGTCCGAATTGATGTCATAGGCCTTTACGCTCATTGGTGCGCCGGGGGCTCCGGGTGCAGAGGGAGCAGCATCTAGGGAATAAAGAAACACGGGTATGTTGGGGAGGAAGAATGGAAGACGAATGGTGATAGACACAACTATTGTGGCTCCACCGCTTATTTGCATACTATGCCTAATGTGTGGTAACAGGAAATAAGGAGTCAATAACACCTGTTTTAAATCTATGTACTGCTGTGAGTATAGAAAAGATTAGGAACTCTTAATTTAATTGCTAACTAATAAAACATTTCATTTTGCCAACCAAGCTTTCACTTGCTCAAGATACAAGACACATCATTTACCACCATTTGCATAGTGTAGTTATTTTTCTTTGTTAGGGGCATATAAACCTGCGTCTCATCTGCATAGCAACGGAGAGGCTTCTAAAAGTACAGCCAAGGGGCAGAAGATAAAAGCAGAGGTCCAAGTATTGATCTCTGTGGTACCCCACATGAGACCAGAGCTGAGGACTTACACAAAATGTTCTCTCAGCCAGGTAAGACCTAAACCATGCAGAGCATTCCCCTAAAAATCTTTAGCCAGGAGGATGGCATTAACAACCCTAGGCAAAACAGATTCTGTGCCAAGCAGAGATTTAAAACCAGACTGAAAAGTCTCAAGGTCACTATTTTCATCTAAAAAGGTTTTTTAGCTGACTATAAGCAATTTTCTCCAGAACTTCAGAGAAAAAGAAAAGCTTGTAAATAGCCCTAAAATTTGATAAAATACTGTAGCATGCTTAACAGGTTTGGGAAAAATACCAGATGAGAAACTGCTATCGAGGACAGATGGAGAGATGGAAGAGTAGAAATGACCTCTTTAAATAATCAAGGTGGAACAACATCAGCAGGGAAACCTGTGGGCTTCAGATGACCAACAACCTCATACAATAAAAAGAAAGTTACAGGCTCAAACTGGCCAAAAGCAGCAGACCAAGGAACAGTGACTGAGGTGTCAAGAGCAGACGTGGTGATATCTGAGCCCTGGCATTATTCACCTGTTCCACAAAGAAATTCTCACCTCAGAGGAAGGTTCAACAGTGTTACGTATTTTCATTTTTAACCAACTTATCTTCATTTTTTTCTTTTATCTATTATTACACTACACATAATCAGACTATCATATATATTAACCAGATTATAGTTGGGTATTTTAAGTAAGGTAAGTTATAAGTGGTAAGTTTAAAGTTTCTAAGGTTTGTGCTATTCTATCTCTTTTGCTCATTCATGGCTTTTTAAAATTTTTTCCATTGCTCTATTTATTCTAAACAGCGATTTCTGATTTGTTCTTTCAAAGTCGATCACGTGGTGTTAGGACTGTGTCCTACCTGAGACAAACAGGTAGGCGCTATGCTCAGCAGTGCCGTCCTTTGTGAAGATCCGAAGCGTGTAGAGGCCCTCATCATCCTTGGCCAGGTGAGGCAGCGTGAGAGAGGCAGCACCTCCACCCACTGACATCTCCACCAGTTTACTTGGTTTCAGCAGTTTATCTTTTAGAATACAAGATAGAGGACATAATGAGAAGTGACCAAACTCCACAGTCAACCGACAGTGCCACACACAAACATAATGAAAGAATGAAAGAAGGTCTGACCATCTCTGTACCACTGGGCAATGGGTGGTATGTTGGGGAGATCGGGGACCACCACCATTGTACACACCAGTCTGATGGAGTTGCCCTCCACACCAAAAGACACTGGGAACCGGTCAAGCAGGCTGACATCCAGCTTACTGGCATGGATCTCAGTCAGATGAGGCACTGGAGGACAAGATTTGCAACATCATTAGCAATCAGATAATAATCGTATTTTGTGGATATGTGGAGAGAACATGTTTGCAATATCAGAATGATAATGTAGAACCACAATGGATTTATGAACATAAATCTGACATTTTTTCAATATAACTATATGGGCTTGTCATTCAAAAGCATCAAAATTCAGTATACGTGTCCAGGAGCCAAAATGAGGTCTGAGATTTGCTATCTTAGACGTCAATGATTTTAAGGAAATTTTGTGACACTGTCCCTTGCTTTGGCAACCACAGGCTGTGATTTCCACAAAGTGATGTGTGATGAGTGTTTCACTTTAAACGTGGACTTGGTTTAAGAGCTTTCAAGTACAATCAGCACATCCAGTAACATTAAGAAAGTAGAAACAATTTGTAGTCACAGTTATTTCTCTGGAACTTTTAAAAAATGTGTCCATAAGGAGTGAACAGCATGAGTTTTTTCATTTCAACAATGTATACAATAAATCTTAAATAAGGTAATCCAGCTTAATTAGTTTTGACAAAGGAGATGTCTGGTGTTTTTAGTCTAAATGAAATCTTGTGGAGGTTAGTATTTTCTGGACTGCTCATTATTTAAATCCCAACATGTACATAAATGTTTCGACCGCTTGCTGCTCATCTAAAGACAGATCTGTGTTTTGTTTTTCTTCAGAGGGAGTCACGGGACAGGAACAGCTTGCTATCAGTTTCCACTTCTTATCAGGCCTCTCATTGCTTGCTGCTATTTGAAGTGTCATGATTCCATGAGCTTGTGTCTGGGCGTGACACCTCAATCCCCACACTCCCCAGTCTTACTAACTCCCTTTATGCTCTCACCTAAACCAAGATGGCAGGACTCTCCAGCTCCAGCTGGTCCTGTGAAGAAAAGACGTTTATGTTTACAGAGAAAGACATGGGACGTGAGCAATGTCTTTAAGAAAGAAGGAGACTTACTCTTCACAATAATTTTAGCTTTGCTGGTAGCTGTGCCATGCTGGTTGGTTGCCACAGCACTGTACTCAGCAGTATCACTCACAACACACCTACAAGGTCAGCCAGAGTAGGAAGAAGTCACTGATTGCAGTATATCAACATTTATATTTGATTTGATGCCATTTGGTTTGAAGAACATGTATTATTTAGGTTAATAGAAGGTAAAATGCAAGCAATTGTGTTGAGACTCAAGAAGAGTCTGAGGTTTAGAATAGAAGGAAGAAATTTGACCTTCAGCCTGAGCTGAACTATTTTAAAAGATCCATTTTCCCAGCTGTGTTGGACATAGATGCATCCTTCTTGTCACTTGGTGCTTTTTGCATAAAGAATGTGAAAATGACTGATTCTGAAGAAGTTTGGCAAATAAACTATGATGTTCTCAGTGACCTTCAATGCTACGACGGTCCAGAGATATTCCAATTCTCAGAGAGAGGGAGGGACAGAGAGAAGCGGAGCGCAGTCAGAGGAATTCATGGCTCAAATGACGCAAAGGTCAGCACTCCAACATGAACAGCTGAGGGGTCTTGAAGATGACGAAAAGAAGCAGGCTGCAGCCTCACCCTCAATTTAGCAATCTCCCCTCTAACTCTCCAGCTGACTGTCAGATAATGTCAAGATATCGATATAATGTGCTAACAAAATAAAAGTCCTGTAAGTGTAAACATCTACGCTGAGCATGAGTGACAGACGTTCAGTCTTTCCAAGTTTGTTTCTATGCTGCTTTCCTTTCAGTTTGAAGGCTGGTTATAATACAGCAACTAGAAAAATTGCTTGACTATATAAAAATATTGTCTTTTCAACAAACCTCATAAAACATATTTACACTAAACCTTTAATGGGACATTTTTTTAATTTAAAATGAAAAAAAGTTTACAAAACCCCCAAAACATATATAGTCCATGCAGGGAGCAATTTCAGTTTGCGCTGTTGGAAGAAAAACGAATACACAATCCAGAAGAAATCCTGAAAGCTGGAGCTGGAAGCCTTTTTGTTGCTTAAATGCTAGAAATTTTCACTCAGTTGATAAATTCATTAAAGTCTTAAACAACCCTCACTTCTTTATATTTTGGTGGGAGAATCGGAAGCAGATGCAGAGATTTATAGAAACATGTAAACATACAGGGAAATACAGCACACGAGGCAAAATGGTTGAACTGCAGCCTCAAATGATAACAGAGCCTCCATCATGCTTTATAGACAGCTATAGACTCTCACTGATGATCATTTGAACCAAAAATGTCCTATTCGGATTCATTGGCCAATCAGAGCAGGTTATACTGATTTTCGTTCCAGTTCTTGTGCAGTTTAGTACACCACCTCAGCCTTTTCTCCCTATTTCACTTCCTTTCGAATGGCTTCTTGGCAGCCACCATTCATCTTAGACCATTTAGGCTGAGGCTTTGTTGAATAGTAGAGCCAGATCTCTCAGGTCCTGTGTCACATTTTTAATTGATTTTTACTGAGCGTCACTTTCAGATAATCTTCAACTGCTGTAGATGTTTTGTAATGTCAGCCATTTCTTTGGTCCTCCACTTGTCTACTTTTCCCAGATTTTTTAAGGACATATTGCCAACCATGCAGCAATATGACAACAGTTAATAGCTCTTTGGGCATCTTGTTGGTGCAATTTATCTGTTATGTGTAGACACATAGTGTTAGGTGTTAGGTGATGCTTTTTTGTGCTTGAATGATTTGTAGGTCAGTGTTAAGCAGAACAACAAACAAACAAAAAATTGTGAGCTTAAAGTCACGTATGACTGAAAATGAGTGAGAGCTTGGAGAAGAAAGAAAGTCTGACTCTGTAAACTATAAAGAATATAAAGTGGCTGAAGACATTTGCACAGTACTGTATAATATATTCAAGACTGTATTATATCACTTCCTGTTGCCCTAACATTAGTTTAGGCATCTTAGTCTGAGGAAACAATATATTGGCTTTTACCTTATTACTGTACATTTACAGTCTTATTCTATAGTCTACAGAATAACTACATTTTAACAATTTTACATTTTTTATTTAAATCATTTTTATATGTTATTGATGATACACTTCACTGTTACAGTTTAATGCTGACCGCCACATGCACAAAAAGATGACAATGACGAAAGTAACTAGTAACTAGCACGCTTGGTTACTACCACACTGTGGCTCAAAACAGTGTCGGAGGATTCTGAGATATAAAACGGACAATCGACCTCCACCTGGAAAAAGTTAGCTCACTGATACTGGAAGTCTTTACTAAATTTGTATGAATATTTCAGAGATGCTAATGCATTACCAACACATATCAGTAATTAATAACTTCATTTTAATTCATAACTTAATTTTACTAAAACATTTTACTTCTCTAATTTACTGAACAACATGACTTTTTTCTTTTTACCTCATTTCAGGTAAAAAGAAAATCAAAGGCTGCAGCATCCATGTTATAAAACTCAGTTTAATGAAATCATTTATGTCTAACTGCTGAGAGTTGTAGATAATACATACCTGCTAACAATCAAACTATGGACTCCATATTTATTCTCAATCTTGTACTTTCCTGGGGTACTCAGTGGATCTACTGGCACTCCATCTTTATACCTGCCAATAAATCTGAATCAGTTTCACACTACAGTGATATTCTACAGTCCTAAAATATTTCAATAGTGTAATAAATCAGAAAAGCTTATAATGGTATTACCATAAAGCTTGAGTCAAATTTAAAAACCCGCTTGTGTGTGATGGCAGTATACTGACCATTTGACGATGGGCCTCGGATTTCCTTCGACGGTGCAGAACAGCTTGACAGGAGTCTTCTCCCACACAGTATGCGGCCGTAAGGCCACCAAGAAGTCTGGCAATTTGGGGATTTCCTCCAACAGATCCACTCTCTTTCTCATCATCCCCTTAACCTGGAGAGAGTCAACTGCATCAAGTTAATCTATTTATGAAAATGACATTTTTATGCATTATCTCTATAGGGCAGAGATTACATAAGCACTTTAGTGCAACATGTTATCTTTGTCAACAATTCTTAGCTAACAGCAAATCTGAAACCTGACAAAACCAATGAAGGAACATGAGGCCAGCAGATGTTAGTGATCATATTGTTAAAACTCCTAAAAAGTTGGTTTATTCCTGAGACTGATTTGACCAACAGTTCACTGATGCAATGTCAATAAGACCATTGGGCTCAGATTTCATAGAAATGTACAGCTGAGTATCTACAGTGAATGATTTAGATTACATTTAGAGACTCTAGATCTGCTGTTTTGCTGTACTCATGATTACAAATTGATATAATTTTAATAGTGATTGTAACAGAGACAGATACATTAAAGCGTACACACAACATTTCCACAGACTTTTAAACTTGTTCCACATATATGCGATAAAACACCAGAAAAACAAACCAACAAAGGAACTATAGTGTCACCTTGATTTGTTTAGCAGATGGTTACTAACCTCTTTCTGAATTTCAAGACTTTCCACTTGGGCCTTAGTAGCGATCCTCATCCTATGAAGCTCCTCCTGAATAACAGCCAGTCCTTTCCCAACATTTTTGCTTACTCTCTGGTACTCCTCAGTCTCCTCAGCAGTCCTAACAATGCATACATCAGAATAATCTTTGACTAAGATTGACTTTAGCATCATTGTTAGCGATACGCTTGTTACATATTTACCTACAAGCTGAACTGTTACCCTAAAATAATTGTATGATACAACCTGAAACCGTTGCATTGAGCATATCAAGCATAACACAGGATAAAACTAACCTTGAGGGCAGGGAGTCAGTGTTATGAGTCTATAGGATTGTAGCAGTAAGACTGTGCAATTGTTTCATAATTTAAACGGTAATCATTGAATAATTAACAAGTTATACTAAAGAAATGTGCTGTGGTTACAGGGGTCAGCCAGTAGAAAATGTAGTTGCATGTTACCTTGCGACTGAAATAGCTGTGAGCCAGAGCAGACTCACCTCTGCCGGAACACCGGCACGGTATAGGCTTGTTCTGCCATAGCCTCCGTGGCCTGGGCCTGTGCCTGGCTCACCGATTTAGAGCTTGATTTGCTGTTGAGGAAAACACATCATTAAAAATCAGAAAGCAAGTTCTCTGCATAAAAAAAATTCTCAGGTTTTAATTTAGCAGCTAAGCTGAGTTTGTCTTCTGAACATATACATACATAAAAACACAAACACTCGCAGTAAAAAATAACTAACAGTTACAAACATGCGGTTACAAGATTTCCCAGCATATCTGCCTGATGTATTGTATACGCCACAGAGGGATTAAATCTGTTTATGTACTTTGTCTTTTTCTCAAAATTAGCTGGGGTTAAGAAAATTGATTGATGGATATTATTCTCTACATGCATACCACAACCACTATTGTGAAAAATCTGACAGTGGCTAGTGTCATTTGCACAACAAACTATGATTTTATCCAGAAAATTATTTTTACAAAATAACCAGAAAATTGACATTCTGTGTATAAAGACTAACCACCACTTTGAGAGAAACTTCTTCAGTACTAACACAACTGTGTATAGTTAGTAGCCTCAGATGTAGGTCAGGTTCAAGTGGTGACATTAGTCATCTGCCATTAGACAGCTGCAGTTTCCTACCAGATCCCTGGGAGATCAGAACTTGGCTCGTAGGGGCTCAGTTTATTACCTCACCACTAGTGACGAAAAAGCCAATCTTCAGCATGTATAATATCATGTTAAGTATGACTATACTGCACAGCACAGCTGTAAGGGCCAGAAAACCTTTTTAAAAAGCATGCTATAGCAACAAAGACAAATGCATACATGTCTTTCATTGGCCTGAACTATAAGATCTGTTGGCAGAAGCTGCAGAGCAACAGAAGCAATAGCACTTCCTGAAATACCGACTTGGGTTCTGCTCTCAGAGATTCTGGAGCTCACATAGACAAAGAGCTTTAGAATCACTGGTGATACATTGAGGTTTTACAAAGAAACGAACTGAAGCTATAATAAAGAGGCATGAAAATATATTCCTGTGGAAAACGATAAACAGAACTAACATCTGGGTATTCAGTCAGTTAGCATGTACCACTCTGTGACTGACTGATTTGTTCATGAAAATCAGAATTTGCAGAACTTTGAATTTGAATTGACAATTAAACTGCCAGCTAGGAAGCAGACACACCCACTACCGCAGCTGCTCCTCAGCAACACCCCTGTGTGTGTTTTTTGTTCTACGTCGCAAAGCAGCAAGAGCTGTGCTACTCAAAGCAGCAGGTAAATGTCACTGTCATACCTTTCTGTGTGCTGCTTGGAAACGTGTTTAGTGTGATGATAAGCATAATCAGTTTTGACTTGGCTCACATGCTTCTTCTTATACCAAGGTATGACTTTGGAAGCCATGACTGGAACACTTCAAGGAGTCCTGGCCAAGAGTACCAGTGGGAGGGGGAGACCAAACATGTGTTAGCCATGTTAGAAATGTCAATACAAGTATTTACTTTACCACCACTGTTACTGCAATCATTCTGTGATGTAAGTTTAAAGTATTAGATGCGCTGTCATCTCTGAAATCAACCGTGTGCAAAGGTTAACAGGTGCAGTTTCTGCTGTTCTGTTGTAGAATTTATACAACACATGAGAAAAATACCCACACCCGAATCTCTAATAGACCTAAACAATGTTTAAAGGCAAACATTTATGAGACAGCATGGCAGTTCCAACTTTTTACTCGAGCTCAGCACTTCAACTGCTTCCTCTAACAGCCTCACACAGCTCAGCTATGAATAGCTTTCACCAGTCTGCCTATTCCATTATCGGAGAAATGAAGGAAACAGTGTCATTACCAGAAGAGCACAGTCCTCACACTATTTAATTAAAACGATTGCGCAGGAAATCAGAGTGATCAGACTGTACAGGAACAAGACTTAGATCTAAGCCAGCTGTCATATCCACACTCTGCTGCAGGCTAATTGTGCTTCCGTTCTGTATAAATAATTATTTCAGCACAATATCGTCCTTTTTTGGCTGATGCAAATTAAGAAAAGAGGGTCAGCAACCTCTTAATACCCTGGTATGAAAGGAAGTACAGCTCAGGGAGATTACAGACTGCTGCTTCATTTTCCCCCCACACAGGAGACAGATTATCTGCTGTCATTTATTTATGCAACACATTTCACCTGCCCCAGGATTGGCAGCAGATAAGTCCTCTTCCTAATGTGAAGCTCATTTTGAAAAAAGTTATTTCTAAAATAAAATTAGCACACCAGCTAGCGAATATTAACAAAAGAGACTTACCCCAAGAAATTTAAACAGCGCAAAGAGGTGGCAGACCAGCCTGATGCCGCTTGGGAAGCACTCGCTGATGGCAACAAAAATATTACCCTCTCACTGGAGGAATGCTGTTCCCCTTCCACCCCATGTATGGATGCACTTAAAACTATATATAGCATTTACCCCCAAATTTCCTTCTCATTCTGCACTTTGTAGATGAAGAGTGTGCACCTGTACCACAAGGTTTAATGAATTATTCTGGAGGCAAGTTTTATCCCCTTTCTTTATAATATGGGAAACGTTTTTTATATATATATATATATATTTTTTTTTTTTTTTAATGGAATATTGAAGATGAGAAAGAGTTGGAACAGTGAAACAGTAAATGGTGACAGAGTTTAGAAATTGTTCCACACAAAGTTTCATTTTTGAAAATCAGAAAAATAAATCTGAAATACCAGAGTGCCTCTCTTCTTATTATTGTCGGTAAGTCTAACATTTTTTCTAAAAGTATGAGGTATGAAGGATCTCCCCTTTAACCATCAAAAATATTGATCTGTCCAAGAGTCAGGAAGAAGTTTTCAGTCATTTCTGGCAGATCCTGACACTCAAAGCATTATGAGACCTTTTTAGGTTTCTCGAGACAGCTTGTCCTCCTTGGCTCAACACTTGCAGGCAACAGTCAAGCTATTTTTAACAGCAAATCCTCGGTTACAGTGATACCTCTACTTCTTACTGTACACGAGCCACTGCAGCTATTTTTATTCAAACAAGTCTATTATAAATAACAGAATATACATGGAAATATCTTATAAAACAGACTTAATTTTTCCCCTTTGACCTGTAGTTGTTAAAATGTTACTGATTTTATGTTTAAAATATTTTCACTGACATCTTTGCTCACTTTTACAATACAGTATATAGCAGTATATTCTTAAAAAAAAGACATTGTAACAGACATCATCTCATTTAATTAAAACCCGCAGTGTTTGCTATATAAGAAATCAGAACAATGCAGAGAAAAAAGATGTAACTTCTAGAAACAATGACTATATAGGAAATACTGAGCTTAGCAATTGTCCTGAAGAACTGACTCAAAAAAGTCACCCATCTCCCACCTTTACTCAAAGACAACAGTTACGCTACGATCAATTCATACATGCAAACCGAAACAAAGGCTGTGTGATTGATCATTCTTGATGTTACACGGGAAAAAAGGTCAAACACCAACAAAGGAGAAGGTTTGCATAAGGTTCCTCAGAGAAACTCATTCAGAACTTTCTCCAAGCATGACATCTGAGCGCACTACACCCTTAGACAAAAAACGGCTCATACAGATGCTGTACAACTGCTCCTAAAGGACACTCTTTTGAGGATGTTCACATTTTGGACTGAGAAGACGGATGGTTTGAAAGAAAAGTAAAGGAGACCATCTCTGTCCGCTGTGAACAACCATCTTTGGACAGAGGTGATGGCTTACAACACCAGCTATCAACTGCCTACAATGTAGTCTTGAGATCCCTTCCCAGTACCTCAATAGGTCACATGATGGGTTGGGAAAAGGTTTCACAGAGGTTTCACCCTTAACCCCCGGTGACAATAAAGACCTCAATAATCATGTCCACACTTTAGCCCATGCAATGACTCATATGATCAATAATAGGTCAGTGACTCTCAGGACCACCTCCTATGCCTGCGTCTCTCCACAAGTCCCGTTGCCTTTCTTTTTCTTAAGACTACCATTATCTGGATGACTGAGACCCTCCACAGAACAGAGTGCGATCAAATCATTAGACTGTACCTCTCTTAACAAGTACCAGTCATGTTAAGAGAGGTGACTGATCCATAATTTACAAAACAATCCATACATCTAAATTGGCTTTCAGATGCTATGATTTTCATTGGGTGTGACCAGGAGGGACAGAATTAGATAGAGTACATCTTTCCCAAACCGGTCATGGCAGATGGCCCCGCCCCTCCCTGAGCCTGGTTCTGCCTGAGGTTTCTTCCTGTTAAAAGGCAGTTTTTCCTTCCCACTGTCACCAAAGTCCTTGCTCATAGGGGGTCATTGTTGGGTTTTTCCTTGTATGTATTATTGTAGGGTCCACCTTTACAATATAAAGCACCTTGAGGCAACTGTTGTTGTGTTTTGGCGCTGTATAAATAAAACTGAATTGAATTGTGCAGAAGGACAGTAAAATTACTGGACAAAGGATGTTGAACATAGAGCACAGGGGAAGTTCATGGATTTAGTGAAGGAGGGCATGCTTGTCCTACTTTGTTGATGTGACCAAGGAGGATGCTGGGATCTAGTGAGATGGAGCCAGAAATCCACAACGGTGAAGGCATGGGCTCAGTTTGGTGTGACTCTCTGTTCAATGCTGCCACCTGATGTCCATCTGCAACAATATCTTTTCACACTCATACTTTCAGCCTTCAAAACAGTATTACAATGTGATTTGAGGCAGCACACCAAAACTTTCAGCCTTAAGAACTGAATAAAGTGCAAAAGACTAAAGATAAAGCTGATGAAAATATGATGAGTTCAGGAATTACAGTTTTCAGGGTTTTCTTTACTATATACTGTAATGTATATAGACTATATTTTTATATATTATATACTTTTTGCAGGTACTTCTCCTCAGCTCTTTTTTGCCACCTTTAAATTCCTAGGAACACATCTCTGAAGATCTTTAGTGGTCAGTTAACAACATCTGTGGTGAAAAAGGCTCGGCAGTGCCTCCACTTTTGGAGGGTTTTAAAGATGAATAAACTGGAGGACAAGCTGCTGGTGACCTTCTACTGCTCTACACTCGAGTCTGGACTGTCATGCACCATTAGTGTGTGATAGTGTGTGGCCCGCCGGCTTTACAGTGGCTGACAAAGAAAGACTGCAGAGGGTGATAAGGTCAGCTGAAAAGACCACAGGATGTTCTTTACCCTCTCTGGATGAGATTGAAAGTACTTCATGTCTCACCAGAGCAAAACTCATTTTCAGAGGCCACTTACCCTCCTGCCCAGTATAACCGTCAGCCTGTACAGTATGACTTAGTATAAGTAATGCCCTAACTTATTATCCCTGTGACCTGGAAGGAGAAGCAGAAGAAAATGGATAGATGGATGGATCTCCATCTGAACTAGTGAAAGTTACATGCAGAATGATAGTGTGCTTTCAACCAAAGTGTAGTTTAGTTCAAGTTTAACCTTTTGTAATAAAGATTAAGGCTACAAAGATCATCATCATCAAGTAAAACCTAACTAACACTGACTATATGCACTAAATGTGAGAGACATTTTTTGAGTTCACACTGATGTGTTTGTTTTCTTTTGCACAATTGCAGTAACAATTCTCTTTATCTGTTTCATTGTCTTTGACTTTAGGTCTCCTGTTGGATTCCAGTCTCGTTCCCCTCTCTGGCCCCACTACATAGCATGTTTGTACTGGGAGTAAAAGAGATTATTGGAGCATGATAATGTGACAAGCATGAAGTTCAGACATTTGAGATGCCTCATGTCTGCAGAATATTTAGACTACATAAGTGCCAATAGATTCAATGACTTTATGATGCATGAAGGCTGCAGAGATTTTATTTATTTATTTTGATTTTATTTGATGAGAATTTATAATAAACTAAACACCTCTAGAAATTTCAGTATATGTGGTCTTGGTCCCAGTAGATGTTCGAACTTGGTTCCAAGCAGGACATGTTACCAAGAAAAAAAGAGGACAATTGCAAATACCTTGGATTACATCAAGTCTCTTCTATTTATATCTCTTTTTAAACATGCCAACGTGAAAAACATGCTAACCTTCACTGTAACACCACAATCTGGCCAGTTTGCTCCTTGATATGCAGGGAATAGTCAAATATATTTCTATAACAGATTTACTGAGGACATTTAAGCTTCCCAAAGGATATTCCTCTGACAGACAGGAATCTTGTGTGCCTTTACAAACAACAAGCACATATATACTGCAGCAGATTGAAAATGGATTCGTGGATGAATGATGAACAGCAAAGTTTAAGTATACCGATAAACATATCAAGCATAACATATTAAAAGGGTCGCGTGTTGAGGAAAATACTTAAATGAGAAAAAATGAGTCCTTAATATTCAAATAAACATGTGGTTACATAAAGAAACTGTAAACAATTTAAAAAAAAGAAGTCATGCTTAAGCATGCGTTACTTCATTATAAAGAGCACAACATTTAGGTCACCAGGAAAGGTCACCCTGAAGCAGCCATGACACCAGGCCGGATAGTCTTCCTCAGAGGGGAGTGAATGAATATTAAGCCCTCCCCCTTTTTCCTCTCTCCTTTCTGAGCTTCTGTTTCACAGTGGGGAAAGGCGGCACCGGGAAACCATTCTTTAGGTTGCAGGCTGCTAAAGATGGAACACAAGAGGAGGGGGACTGTGTGTAGACTAGAGGAAAATCAAAGAGGGAAGTCCTAAATCACAATGGTTAAGGGGGGGAGGGGGGGGGATATAATAAAGACGTCACAAGCTTTAGGCGTCACTGAGTCAGGAGACATGGTTCATTTTACGCAGAGCGTGGTGACGTAATAGAGCCACAGGGGGCAGAGGAGCTGTCCCTGACTATGTATAGCAATGCTGAAGCCTCATCAGCAGTCAAAGAGGGGTGGGGGCTCGAAACATGTGCTGGCTATAGCTAAAGACACATTTTAAGCCCATGTAAGAATAGATTAAAAAAAATATATAAAACACATTTTCAAAATATCAATTAATGTGACTGCAACCTGCAAACAAATGTTTTTACTTCTTGTCTTTGGATGAGTCGTCCTGACTTTTTATATTCTTTGTTACTTTTTGTTTTTAGTTGTTGTTTTTTAATTAAAAACGCTGATTCGTGGATTTATAGGTACATAATGTGTGCAGGTTGCCTTCCATTAAGAAATGTCCTCTCAAGGTCAGGAATGACACTTAGCTTTAAAGCTATATCTCTAGCTTCTGTGTTGCAGTGGGTGGGGTGTGTGCTGCAGAGATAAGAAGCCATCAGTCACAAGTCTGACTCTCCAACGGTGCTGCTGCATGTGTGGAGCTATGAGAAGATGCTTGGATGTTGCAGCATGAATGTGATGTGCTTCAGGCTGCAGTTGGTGCTCAGTGTATTGCAGTAGTGACATCATCATGTGGCTGCCCTGCCTCTCTGCACGTCCACCTCCTGTAGCCGTGGAAACATGGAGACGTGCAAACTCTGGGAAGTCTATGGAGGAGAGTGGCCGGTTATCGTGCGTAAGCCGCTTCCTCATTCAGCTCACAACTCCCGTGCCCCCACTCCCATTTGCACTCCCCTGTTGCCCCCTCCTCCAATTTGCTCCCCACTCTTTCCTTTGCTTCCATGTCCTGGGTTCAGCCAATGGGAGTGCTCAGTGGGGGCAGGGCAAAACAGAACCACCATTCCTGTGCCGAGCTGTTACATCTCCTCAGAGCTAACAGGGAGCTAGCAGCTCAGAGGGAGGAGGCACGGCCAAACCCAGCCTGTGTGTGTGTTTGTGTGTGTATGTGTGTGTGCCTGTCGCAGACTAGCAGGCAGGGCCGCTGCTGCACACTGGTTTCACCAGACTTTTTCCTTTTAACCTTGCCTTGACACAGTGCTCAGGCAAGGCCTGCTTTTGCTTCTACTTCAGGATAAAGCGGGATCAGCGTGAGGGGAAACTGAACAATCTTCTTTTCCCTTCTTCTTCACTGTCAAACCACCTCGTAGTAAGTGACAGCTCCCGAAGGACACGCAGACAGGATGATAGCGGCTCAGCTTCTGGCCTACTACTTCACCGAGTTGAAGGATGATCAACTCAAAAAGGTGAGCGACAGCAGCTTTAAACTGTTATGGTGGTCCTTTTATATTAGACTTCAGAGCTTTGTTATATCACAGCAGCCTAGCGTGTACCCACAGACACCGGCGAACAGTGGCTGCATGGTGGGATCGAATCTTTGGGGTTTATCGTGTTGGGAGAAGAGGATGCACCATTTGGGAGTTACGGGAGGAGAAAGCCAGCATGGTGTTTAATATTGATATGGTGCATTTTCAGTTTGTTAGCAGTATTTGACACAGATGTCCTTGAGCAGGGCTGTGGTCATTGATCGTGGTGAAAGCCCCATCACTGAGCTTTTCCGGAGCACTGGTTGCTATGGCATCTGAAGCAGACAGGTGTCTATGAGGGGTTGTTGGCAAAAGTCAAGATCTCCAAGATCCACGATTTTGTCCCCGACTGTCAGTGTCTTTCTTTTCCCAGTCATTCATTTTTACTGTTTCACAGATGTTCTATCCCATTGCACTGTTGCCTTCTTAATTTCATTCCTCTTTTAGTCCATCGTGAAAACACATTTCAATTTTTTAGCAGCTCATAGACGTTGCCATCAGTGAAATCTGAGCCTGATTACAGCTTCTAGCTGCCCATATAAACGGACTCTGTGTTCACAGCGAATTCGTGACTGAACAAACTGGTAAGATATCCCCAGGGAATAGGGGATACGGGTGAGGGCAGTCAGTGTAAGTGGGGGTGGGGTCAAATACTCATGACGTCATGTGTGATATCACAGTGCAGTAGCAACACGTGCCACTGCTGAAGTAGGTTACTGGAACTACTGGGGTAAAAACAATCCTTGAAAGGATGAAAGCTCTTAAACCATGCACATCCTGCAGGGGACACCGACACTGTAACCATATCAAGATAAGGAGTCAAATTTAGTGGCAGCTAGATTTACTATCTGTTATCCAAGTGTTGTAGTAGCGGGGTAGCCTTAGTGTGTAGACCTTTGGTCTTACTAGTATTCTTTGATTAAGCATCAAAGGATCAGGCAAACAAACAAAATTTTATTTAAATCCGTAAGAATTCTGAAAAAGTTTGATACAAAAACATGACAAAAGAAGGCATCACACAGATGCAGTTGAATAACATAAGAAAGAGACTGATAATAGATGCCATATTATAAGTGTCAGGAAAACTAAGAGTGAATAACTATACGAATTAACTGCATTTACATACAACATTAAGAAGATTGGCCATGAAAAAAATCAGTATGTTACTTTATAAAGTATATATAGACAAACATCAAAGTTACTGTATTTTTTAAAAAAGTTACAGACATGTTTCATTACTCTTGTAGACAAACTCTACAAATCAGGTGACATTTTGGAGAGGCTAATATTAATAATGTGACAGAGTAGCTTGATGGGTAACAGATGTGTGGACTGTCTTGTGGCACAGAGCAGGTTTCAGGCGTGTGGGGTGCCCCATGGCATGCACTGTGATTATATAACAATAACAAAAACTGTCCTCTGTAAATCCTCCCAACAAACATTTCATTCATTAGATGTGTTAACTGTGATGTAACCATATAATGTAGCTATTATTAAAAAATGTTTTGTTGATAATTTAATTGTATCAAAATGTTATGCTGACTAGTACATGGATTCAAGTGTCCAACTTCAGGCTCTTTGCCACAATTAGAGGTACTCCCTGTTTATTGATTTTTGCCCATGTCCTAGAACTCCTGCCATGCCGTTAACTAATTCAAATGACACAAACCCATTATAAACACCATCCCAGGAAACCCCCATTGTTGTGTTTAAACCACGACAATACTAGTAGGCAGTGTTTACATGTGTTTAATTCATGTTAATTGATATGTGCTCAGGTTGCAAAATATTAGTGTCTCACAGATGTTTAGCAAGCATAAAACATCCCTAACAACTTCTCTGTGCACCTATTCTTCAGATCGATAAGTACCTGTACTCCATGCGGTTCTCCGATGAGACGCTTAAGGACATCATGAACAGGTTCCGCAGGGAAATGGAGAATGGGCTTGAACGTGACACCAACCCCACTGCCACCGTGAAGATGCTGCCCACGTTCGTCAGGTCCATTCCTGATGGATCAGGTAGAGTGTGTATTAAGAGTCTCACAGAAATCACAGATTATTGAGAAAAGTGCTCTGATCAGCTCAAAAATATTCTCCTTAATTGTGTAAGTGCCCAACAGTGCCCCCAAATGCCCAAAGTCATTGGCAGTTCACTTAATGAGGTCAAATACATGGGTTTAAGCCTTTAAAGCTTAAAAATGCTTAAAAATTTGTAAAAATATTTTAACAATATAAAAAATATCACAAAGCTCAAAAATAATTCTGCATTTTAGAAGTCAAAATGGTTCAAATATAAAGGAGCATTTCCACTATTATGCAGAAGAAGCAGCATCATTAATACCTCCTATTCACACACTGATGACAAAATTTCATCCATACTCGTTGAAGGATGTATTTGTTTCTGTCTGACTGTAAAGAATGTGCTGATGTTAAAATTGTCACATAAGCCTCTTTGTGTTTGTGCTCTGGGTTCAAGCTAAATAGATTACTATTGTTTTAGGCCTGAGGCCAAACAGTCCACACAGCCTCATCACTCAGTGTAACGTACAAGCAGAAGAAAACCTCATAATGTTACATTTAACTTACCTGAAACAGAATCCTCATAGGCTCGTCTAATCCAATCATATCTTTGTGTCAAATATTTTTCTTTACTAGTCTGAGGACTGGCCTGTAACCAGCAAAAGGCCTTTAGTAAGACCATGCAACTAGTTTAAGATGTTACTTTTCTTATATTTTGGGGCTATACTGATAAAAGAATAGAGGAACAGAATGTATATTCAGGATACTTTGACAGTCAGACTATTACAGATGATAAAAGATCATTTACTGGGAAACAAACCTCAAAAAGTAGAATTGATGACTAAATATTTGAATGTCTTTCTGCTGTTTTTGGTTTTATTCTTGTATTCAAGTCAAAAAATGAGAAACAAAAATGCAGAAATATACTTCAGGTATATCTTAGTTTTCCTGCAGACTGATGTCCGAACAAGGCAGCCGGACATTCCTGCCTTCTCGCACTATATATAGCCTAGGGTTTCAACATGAGGTGACAGGGATGAAGCAAAGTGCGAAGTTGAAGCTATGGTGATGGCAAAAAAAATAAATAAATAAACATTTTAAATCCATATAATGACAGTAGTGACAAACATGTTGGCAAGGTTGGTTGTCATGATAAGAGGGATAAGTGAAAATTAATCCCATTCCTCTGTCTTGACTTTTTTCTCTGGAAAGAAAATTCACAAATGAACAGCTCAGACTGTAATTTTTACTGTGTAATAAGATTATACTTGGTGTAAAAGCTAATGAGAGATACAAATGTAGACAGACCAGCTTAGGGTCTTCATCCTAAATCTCACGGATTCTGTTTTCACTATCTTTTATTACTAAAACACATTTATGGAAATGGAATAATTAAAAGGTATTTTAGAATCAAATGGCAGATAGAATCAAACAGAATCAAATCTCTCGAAAATAATAATAATTTAAAAACTGTAAACCATATTATGTTTCTTTTTTTTTGCCAGTACTACAGACACCAGCCATGCCACAGATAAAGCCTTCTTTTATCAGTGATTAGATTACAACACTAGTTTTGACGAGCTTAGTTAAGAATTTTTGCATTAATTAAACGAAACAGCATCAGGACATTTGCATGCTAGCACTGAGAATATACAACGACATGGGTTATAAAACAGCAAATGCTCTGCGGCAAATCACTAACACTTGTATGTCCAGCCCAGACACACATCTCATTCCAGTCAGGTCAAGAGGATTAATAGCTCAAGGCAGCAAACATTACAGTCATGGCACAACTGAACACTGTTTTGTTGGAGGGCAGCTGAACTTCTTTACTTAAAGGTTACAACTCTGATTCCAGCAATAGTAAATTTACATCCACATGTTCTGTTCTTATCCAGTGTCAGATTTCAAGAAGAATAAATTTATGTAATTACCTGTAATATTGCACATATAGGTCTGTGTATTCATTTCAGAACAAACTTCACATTTTTTAATCAGAGGGGCTATTTGTTGACATTATGCTTTTCTTTTCTTTCCTTTCTTTTTTTTATTTTATTCGGTGGGTTTCTTTATATATTTGATTCTAAGGACAGGCAGCATTCCAACCATAAGTAGGGAGTAAGGAAAATAAACCTGAGGATATGTTCCTCGTGTCTTTGTTGAGAAATGTTGATATAGATCTTTGTACTTTTGGCCAAGAGGGGAGTATTATTCCAAACATTGTCTTTTGTTGATGCTACTACTAACAGCATGTGCTTTGTGGTGGATGCCTGTAAAGCTCCTTTTCTCTTTTAGTGACATGCCAAGCTTGGGAATACTGATGGCCTTAGAGAGAATTAGCAGTGACAGCTTTAATAAAGTATCAAACATTCATTAATTTCTAATCTGCCCTAAATTAAAATTAGGATATTATATTACATTTCTTAAAAAAGAAACACATTTTCACTCCCTTTGCTTGTAAAAACTGTCAAAAAACAAAATGCAAAACATAAATCTACCCAAAACTCACATTTGACCCTGGTAGCCCTAAGTGCAGTCTTTGGGCCACCTATGAGTTGACTTCTGGTATTCAGGTATGATCCAAAATATACATAATATGGGGAAAATCTTCTGTTTTTTGTTGTGTGTGTGTGTGTGTGTGTGTGTGTGTGTGTGTGTGTGTGTGTG
>NW_005187651.1:640988-653444 GCF_000239375.1 Pundamilia nyererei | reverse complement strand
GTATAAGAACAGCGGGGAAAAAATGTGTTCCTTGCAGCAGAGCCAAGAATGGGGCAAAAGGAGGCTTATATCAGAGCTCCGTGAGTGTCCTTGTGTTTTTGTTTTTCTCCATGTTACTCTGAGCACAGAAAAAAATCTTGCATAGAGAGGAAGTTGCATATAAATCCCTCATTATCCCTGTTCTTTGAGGTGAGGTGTGTGTGTGTGTGTGTGTGTGTGTGTGTGTGTGTGTGTGTGTGGGGTTGGAATACACCAGGGGGAGGACTAGTTGCAACTGTCTGTCATGAATTGCAATTGAAAAAAAATCACAAAACTCAAAAAGACTAATGTGTGACCACACTCTCAACCTGACAGAAAAGGGGGACTTCATAGCTCTGGACCTTGGAGGGTCGAACTTTCGGATCCTGCGTGTCAAAGTGACACAAGACAAGAAGCAACCAGTTCAGATGGAGAGCCAGATCTATGAGACCCCTGATGACATTACCCATGGGAGTGGGGCACAGGTAACCAAAAATATATTTCTACCATTTTTAAATGTACTAAACATTCTTGTTGTATTCTTCTTATTGAGCCATTCCTCTGTGAAAACATAGCTAAGAAGCAATCAGACATGTTGTTCTCATGCTGTAATCCTTGTCACACCGATGTATCGTAATCACACTTAATTAAGAATATTCAACATTACTGTCTACACACCACACAAAGCAGTTATAGTAAGGCCGACTCAACATTCAGTTTGTGTAAAATGATCTTTGTGACACTTGGGAATAATAAGAGCAACATCAGAACCTACACTGGCCTACACAGGACAGACAGTTGGCGGCCGTGTTGTAACATGATAACCAAAACATGAATGACAGTGTGATTGGTTTAGGCCATGACTTACACAGACAGAACAAGACAGATGCTGTTTAGTGAAATGCTGAACGGACAGCTGGTCAGAAGAAATGTAATGTGATATATCACAGGTTTGTTAACAAAGACGTGCATTTAGATTGTGACTTATTGTATAATATACAACTCTGTAAACAGTCTTCATTGGTGTGATTTTTTTAAAAACAATTTCATGCAAGTATACAATTAATTCAATGACTAAAAAGAAAAAAGAAAAAAAATAATAGTTTAAAAACATGCTAAGTCACAAGTCATGTCAATATGGGTAGATATCAGCTATCTTTCCAGGATCTCATGATGATTTCTAAAATATGCATGGTTTACAGAAAGGCTTTTAACTGTCTGCAATCTTTTATGTTCTTTACATATTTGTTGAAGCATTTTCTAAGTAAAGTTTCAGGGATATTTATGTAAACTGGAAATTGTACTTTAAGGATGCATTAACTTAAAATGATAAAGAAAATGTTACATTTGCACCAAAATCTAGTTACATCACCTTGAAATTCTTAAAAATGTCTTTTTTGTGTGTCTGCAGCTCTTTGACCATGTTGCAGATTGCCTCGGTGACTTCATGGAGAAACAAAAAATCAAGGATAAAAAACTTCCTGTGGGATTCACGTTCTCTTTCCCATGTGCCCAAACCAAACTAGATGAGGTAAACACTTCCAGTTTAAAGGATAACTGTACCACTCACTGTGCTCATTAAACACGTTATCACTACAATCTCAACATGTGTGGCTTGTTTCTTTTGTTAATAGTTTTAGATCAATAGCTCAATAATGCATTATATTTTATTGTATGTATTGTATTTATATTAAAGTATCATATTATTGTGTTAATATATTATAGATAATGTGTTTGGCGATGCCGTGACTGAAATAGCGATGGACATATATTTGAGATTGTCTTTGCCCGTCTTATAGTAAATTAAAGTTAGTCTTGTTTTTCAGGCTGTCTTACTAACATGGACAAAGAAGTTTAAAGCCAGTGGTGTAGAAGGCATGGACGTTGTGAAGCTTCTAAACAAAGCTATCAAGAAACGAGGGGTAGGTTTTTGTCTGTGGATTTCATTTGCAAACATGGATAAGACATCTGCCAGGTGGCTCTTTTTTTCCCATTTTGTTTTGAGTTAAACATAACCTTGTTTTCCCAGGACTACCAAGCAGACATCATGGCAGTGGTGAATGACACCACTGGCACTATGATGACTTGTGGATTTGACGATCAGCGCTGTGAAGTGGGAATCATTATAGGTAAAAACGGATTTTTACCACTGCATTAGGCAAATACAAATGCCTGAGCCAATGACACTTTTAAAGTAGGGGGAAAAACATCTTGCATTTCACATGATTTGATATGCCCCTTTTAAACAAATAGATCCTTTCCCCAGGCTTTGGAAAAGGTATTTAGCACCTTAAAGCCAACAGGTTTTAGTAACCAAGTGTACTTTATCAGTACTTCAAACCATCCCAGGATGTTGAGAATACATTTTTATATTAAAGTTCTAACCCTGAAGGGCAAAAATCAAGCAAAAATAATGTCTCTCGTCCAAGCTTGGGCAAAAATCACACGAGGTCCTGAGCACTGTACAGACGCGTGTACACAGTTCTACATGTGGGGGCGCCAAATAAGCTAAATAGCACACTGCATTCTGCTTTGAAGTGAAATAAGAGTTATGTCAGTTGTGCATCCTTTCAGGAACGGGAACAAATGCCTGCTACATGGAGGAACTGCGTCACATTGACCTGGTGGAAGGAGATGAAGGCCGGATGTGCATCAACACTGAATGGGGTGCTTTTGGGGATAATGGGTCCCTAGAGGACATCCGCACAGAGTTTGACCGTGAGATTGACAGAGGATCGATCAACCCAGGAAAACAATTGTAAGATTCCTTTCTTTTCTTTTTTTAAACTAAAGAAGGTTTTGAAAGTTTAAATATCTTTCAGTAAGTTTACTTACTGTAGACTACGATAAGTACAATGCAAGTTAGTTTTTTAAGTTGTGCAGCCAAACAGTAAACGAACTGCATATCCCATATGGAAAAGATATATATAAATCTTATAAAGTTTGTATCTGTCTTGTGTGAAACTTGTATGAAAAGCATATAAGTGTGAAAACAGATATAAGATCCCTTGAAAAATTATATAATGAAACTTGTATGTTTTGGATACTTACTAAAACAATATATGAAAGTAATGCGAAAGTGGCCACTTTCATGAGTAAATCATGTAAGCCTTATATGATTTACTCATGAAAGTGGCCACTTTCATGAGTAATCACATATAAGTTTTTACTATTTCTTTTCCGTATGGGATAATACACAAAAGTATACCAGTATGCTTAACTTCTTTGGGACTAGTTCTCTTTGTTGTTACACATTGTGAAGTTACTGTACACACACCACTATAGATAAAATATAGCTTTGTCCCTTAAGATTACAGTTGAAAAAAAGCATTCTAGTCTGCAGTGGACTGTAATTTAGATGAATAGAAATTGTAGCTGTGATACCTTATATGAAAACACTGTTGTGTTTCTTTCTGATTAGGTTTGAAAAGATGGCCAGTGGCATGTACATGGGAGAACTGGTACGTCTCATCCTGGTCAAGATGGCCAAAGAGGGGCTGCTGTTTGAGGGACGAATAACCCCCGAGCTCCTGACGAGAGGAAAGATTGAGACGAAACATGTATCTGCAATTGAAAAGTGAGACATGAAGGAATAAAATAGTTTTTCCACTTCCATTTTTCAACAGAAGAGTTAAGACTTTTTTAATGTACAATACTTGTAATTTTAGGACTAAGGAAGGACTGAAGAAGTGCATGGAAATCCTGACAAGGCTTGGAGTGGAGCCCTCAGATGAAGACTGTCTGGCTGTGCAGCACGTGTGCACCATCGTATCCTTCCGCTCAGCTAATCTAATATCTGCAACTCTGGGAGCCATTCTTTGTCGCCTAAAAGAGAATAAAGGAGTTGTGCGGCTTCGTACCACTGTCGGCATTGATGGATCCCTGTACAAGATGCACCCTCAGTGAGTAGGCCATAAAATGGGGACTAAAGGGCGCTTTCCAGAGACGCACATTTAGTTTGGATATTATGCACTCCAAAAAGACCTATGCAGCATAGAAAGGATGTACGCCAGATAATTCTTTGAGTGGCTTCAGATTCAGTCCTAAATGAAAAACTCCAGGTTTTGGTCTGTGTGGAAGTTCAGATCTGCTGCATTGTGAATTCCTAAAATCCTAAGTCACAGTTATCCTGTAATTGTGTAGTGTTTTATATATTTCTGCAGCCTGAATACATAATTCTGATGAAAAATAGATTTTGACACATTCTAATACTCACTTGAAGACTCACGAGGAATTCTTTTGCTCTCTGAACAGATATGCCCGTCGTCTGCACAAAACTGTGCGTCGCTTAGTCCCAGACTCAGATGTCCGTTTCCTGCTGTCCGAAAGCGGGAGTGGGAAAGGAGCAGCCATGGTGACAGCAGTGGCATACCGTTTAACCGAGCAGGCGCGCCACATTCAGCAGACTTTGGCAGAATTCCGGTTGAGCAAAAATCAGTTGTTAGAGGTAAAGAAAAGGATGAAGGTGGAGATTGAAAGAGGCCTGAAGAAGGACAGCCACAAGGACGCTACAGTCAAAATGTTGCCCACCTTTGTTCGAAGCACACCGGACGGAACAGGTAATTAAAATGAGACATACATAGATTCGTTTTTTTGTTAGCTCAGGTCCAAGTCAATCATTCACGCCTGTCTATGTCATATATGAAGGCCAAAGGAAAGTAATTCAGATGGAAATATCAATATCCTTTGATACTAAAGTGTTTCGTGTGGTCTATAGTGAAACCATGTGTTATACTCGGGAGTGTATTACCTGTAATAAGGCCACCATTGCATCAGGTAAAATTATTACATGCTTATAAAATACAATATCAGTGTTTGGTGAAACAAACAGTTGCATTATTTACCACAATAAAAACAGCATTATTAATAATTAAAGCGAGTCTATATGTCATCTCAAAGTAACTACTAAACTACATAATGTATCATGAAACAATCAGTCACTATATGTTTGGTTTTTGGTAATAATGAAAGCAGCGCTTGTGCTAACACAAAAAGCTTGAGTAAAGTTCATGGCACAAGGAGTCAAACAACAGGCTTCAGATATTTAAAAACCCAACAGCTGGACATGTTTACCCAGCACAAGCACTGCTTTTAGTGTATGAGGTGGACTTTATGGATCTGCATGAAAGGATTTTCACAATCCAATAACCAGTAACAGTACAAATGGTCAGTTTATGCTGACTGAAGACACAGCTGACGTTTCCTAGATCTATGTGTTTCTTTCAAAAGGTTTTCTGAAAATAGGTGATTTACCAGACACAGAAGCACACACGAGTAAACGTTGGCCTCACCTTGATAAACTAGCACTACTTATCTGTGATGCCTAATGGCAATTAATACATGAAGGTTAACATTTAGACAAATACTTTAAGATTTAAAAGCCAATAATTCTGTGCCTTATATTTTGTCCCTAATTCTCTGTACCTGGCAGTCAAATATAATTGCTATTTTCAAGTTTTTTAACCATAGAGAGAACAATATTTATTCTAAATTATAACCAGTACAACAGATAAAACTTATTCAATGGTTGTAGAAATATGTTTTGTGCCTTCTCATGCTCATTTCTTTGGCTTTTTTTAACAGAAAATGGTGATTTCCTTGCTCTGGACCTTGGCGGAACGAACTTCCGCGTGCTTCTGGTCAAGATTCGCAGTGGGAAAAGACGATCAGTGGAGATGCATAACAAAATCTATGCCATTCCCATAGAAGTCATGCAGGGCACAGGGGAAGAGGTACCGATCAGTTTTGCGTATTTGTTGCAGGAAACAGGAACAATAATCATGTTTAAATAATTCTCAGTCTTTAAAAACTGCTTATTCCATGAAAACAGATTAAACATTTATAGACATTTATAGCAATTTCTTCTCTTTTCCATCTTAATTTCTAGCTACAACAAAATCCATTTGAAACATGCAACTATCCAAATCCAAACCTGCATTGGTGCCATAAAGAATCTTTGTAACTCACATGAAAAAAAAAACACCAAAAGCCATTAGCAGTCCTGACCTTTTCTTTCTATATGATGTCTCTTTCCAGCTTTTTGATCACATTGTGCACTGCATCTCTGATTTCCTGGACTACATGGGAATGAAAAGTGCTCGACTCCCACTGGGTTTCACTTTTTCGTTCCCCTGCCATCAGACCAGCCTGGATGCAGTATGTTCCCTTTTTCCTCAAAGCAAAAACTTTACGTTGCTTTCAATCCAGCTACAACCAAATTACCAAGAATGCAAAGCATAATGTACAATGTAACGTACACATGTAATGGACACATACTTGGTTAATAAGTCGTTTTTCTGTCATGTTTAGAGAATTGTGAAATGTTATTCAGTCAAATTAAACATTATTATAATTTAAATCATTACTTATTGTTTTGTTATCTTCAGGGCATCCTTGTAACATGGACCAAAGGCTTCAAGGCCACAGACTGTGAGGGTGAAGATGTAGTGGAGCTTCTTCGGGAAGCAATCAAAAGGAAAGAGGTAATCACAGACCAGTTTGGTCACAACAACACGAACACTAGTTAATCCACTGGATTTGACAGAAAGCCCAAAGATGCCATTATTGTGAAAAGTTTGCTACTAAAAAATATGCATCATTTAGTCAAAATATACACTAAAAGACATAAAACCTAAAATACCCTAAAACCAGTAAATGGTTTCATTCAGTATTGTTAAATGATCCCAAATTTAATAGACATAAGTGTATATTTTATACCTCTGACTGCTGCTTGGTTATTGTTACAAAGAACAGCAAAACAATAAGATAAGATAAGATAAGATAAGATAACCTTTATTAGTCCCACACGTGGGAAATTTGTTTTGTCACAGCAGTCTTTGCATGGGATATTTGGTGAGATAAAAAAGGCTTTGTGTAAGCTGCACCTTTGCATCCTGTATAATGTAGGCACAGTTTGTCCCTCATATTGTTGCTTCTTTAACCCTCGGATGGTCATAGTGCAGTTTCAGCATAAACGCACTTAACCGCACTTAACCCCACCTCGTACTGTATAAACCTACAACAGAACAACAAATATGACTAATTACTCTCTCTAATAAATGACATTTTTATGAATACAGTTGAGTGTCACTGTTATATCTAGAAAATTCCTAATATCCACATGTTGCCACTTTTCGGTTTCACATATTAATTTTATTTTTTTAGATGGAGAATCCAGTAAGTATTAACCAAAGGTAAATCATTAACTAACAGGTAAAGCGGTACGAGCCTGGACCTGTTTACTGTCCTTATAGCATGCAATAACACCCAGAAGACATGCAGCTAAGAGCAGAGGTCTGGCAGAGCTCCTGAACCTTACAGCTCTTTGAAACTGCTTGTGTAGTTTGTTGTTTCGCCTGTCTAGGAGTGTGGGTTAACCGCATTGTGCTCAGTGTGGCATTTAAGATGTTTCCAGGTGTGATATTGATTCATCTGTCAAAACAACCATCCAGCAATGTTTAGTGAAAAACATGGACTTAACGCTGCTTTAACATCATCTTGGAAAAGTCTTAAGCAACAGCAGCTACCTGCTTTTCTTTAGACTGCAGGGAAAAAAATCTATATGGCTATTAATATAAGTAACCGGATGTAAACACTTCAGTATCATGAGTATGTGAATTAAAAATGTAATGAATATATTCTGGGCATTCTGGACACAACTGATTTTTTGCACGACAGATTTTTTGAATTGAAATTTGTCTATAACATGGAAAGCATACACAAGTTCTTACTGCATTATACGTGCATGTAATATTGTTGTACTTTGATGTGTAAACAATAATTCTTGTGATGTTTGTAGGAGTTTGAGCTGGATGTGGTAGCCATAGTGAATGACACAGTGGGGACGATGATGACCTGTGCATATGAGGAGCCCACATGTGAGGTGGGACTGATCGCAGGTGAGTGACACACAACCTATAACAAAAATATTTTTTCTACAATTATCTTGCAAGGTATGAAAGATGTAAGTAAATATTCATACAACAAAATGATATGTTTATGTATTTATTTTATTAAGCAAAACTACTTTTGTGTTATTTTGCACCTTAGCCCAATACTAATCTACAGTTAGAAAAGATTTGTTTTTTCAAAAACAAAAAAGAAATTTGGTAGTTCTTTTTAGATAACAGCCCTGGCTGTGTATACACTCAGGAACGGGCAGCAATGCTTGTTATATGGAAGAAATGAAGAACATTGAGATAGTGCCGGGTACCGAGGGTCGGATGTGTGTCAATATGGAGTGGGGGGCATTTGGAGACAATGGCTGTCTGGATGACATCAGGACAACATACGACCAGGCAGTGGATGAGAACTCACTCAACGAAGGCAAACAAAGGTTAGGATGCAGCTAGTACCCAACTATTTCACAAATAACAAAATAGCAACACCTGCCACAGTGCTATACTCTCCCCTCAACATTTTGGCCTGTTCAGTAATACTGGATCAAAGAGCAAACAGAAAAATATATTTAAAGGGAAAAAAAGAAAACAAATGGTATCTCTAGTTAAGAGAGCATCTTTACAGCTTACTGACACAGCTGTGTTAATTCTTTTGCATCACAGATATGAGAAGATGTGCAGTGGAATGTATCTTGGTGAGATTGTACGGCAGATTTTGATTGATCTGACCAAGCGTGGCTTCCTGTTCCGGGGACAAATCTCAGAGACACTTAAGACCAGGGGCATCTTTGAGACAAAGTTTCTGTCACAGATAGAAAGGTGGGTGAATCATTTCACACTAACATTATTTTTTTTTGCAATTATTGGTTAGGGCTGTTTTAATGCTATCAAACAATCATTATATACAAACTGTTTATCCAGGAGCAGACATTACAGAATTGTGGCGTCTAAAAAATAGTCTGTCCTATTTAAAGGTAAAATTCACCCCAACTATGTTTTTGAGCATTCAATTCAAACACAACATTCAATTTCTTCAATTAGAAGATAAAGAGCACATAAGTTGTGGTTACAGTCTTCAACCACTGCCGGTTTGAACTGATTTTCAACATTAGAGGGATCAGTTGCTTAAATAAAAAAAGATCAGTTTCTTCTCTCATAGAACTGTTACTGAATGCAGCCACCTGTTATGCTCTAGGTGATCTATGCTATGACATGGATATTCTGACAAATGTGTAAAGTTTACAAAGTTGCGCACAGATGTCAAGCCAGGAGACAGAAAAGTGAGTTCGGTACATTTACATTTACCACTCTTATCAAACATCACAAGTTAATTCAAATAAAAGTTTAGCACCAGAAGTATTTTGCATTTAATAACTACAAAAGTATAAAATTTAATTATATAACTTATATAACTTTACACAGAACACTGTTTGCTTTATACACCTCCTAGCAGGCATAGGCTCCACTGACTTTTACAGAATATTATATATTATCTATCTTGTGGATTTAGAAGATCAGAATATCAGATAAAGCTAATAGCACATAAGAAGTAGTCTATAATCCACCTCAGACAAAAAATGCACTTAGTTTGTACTTAGTTTTTTAGCTACAATATTATTGTGTGGGACAGTTTTTAATGTTCTGCCCCTACAGAATACCTGCATAACCATACAGAGGTTAAAAAAGTAATTTGTCTGATGCAGACTAATTTTCATACTGTAGCGAAATAAATGAAAACGGAAGTTAAGAAGAAAATGGTGAATACCAGAAAGCTAGAAAGAGTTAGTAGTACTGTAAAGTATCTGTGTTTATATAAAGCCTGCGGCTTAAACATGCAAAATGCTGGGAAATTAATAGTATACCAGCATGAAAACATGGGATTAAGCTGAAGTATTCAGCAAAAAGCAGTTTTTAATGAGTCACCACACCTAGGAATGATGAAGGAAGGGGGATGTGAGCACTTGAGCTTATGTGCTGTTTAAGCCTACCTTAGTCTCTGGGAACAGCTGTGAGGTATCCAATGACTCTCCTGCTGTTGGCTGACCTCTGACTCTCCCCCCTCCCACCTCTCTCCACAGCGATCGTCTGGCCTTGCTGCAGGTCAGAGCGATCCTGCAGCAGCTGGGGCTCGACAGCACCTGTGATGACAGTATTATCGTCAAGGAGGTGTGCGGCACAGTGTCCCGCCGAGCAGCTCAACTGTGCGGAGCTGGAATGGCTGCAGTGGTGGACAAGATCCGTGAGAACAGAAGACTGGACCACCTGGATGTTACAGTGGGTGTGGATGGCACACTCTACAAGCTGCACCCACAGTAAGAGCTGGGATAGGAACACAATAGAGGGCATGTTTGTGTGAAAGGAGACCCGTTCATTTTAAAATGTTACTGTATTTCATCAGTCTGCAAAGAATTACCCAAGATTACCAAACTCACTGGCCTTACAGTAGCACTGAATTATTTATTCAGTCACTAGGATGGAAAAACATTCAAAAAGTGCTGAAGGACCTATAGTCAACAAATAATATACTGGTCTTTTTTGACATTAAATAATGCATGTTAGACATTGAAAAGATAAAGCAAATTGTACGTTTGCAGATGTCCAGAATAAAAACAGCAGAAACTGTAATAAACATATTACAACCCATAAATAGCCAAGTATTAGTATGTTATAAATCAACTAAATGTACAATCTGTCTACATCTCTTAGCCTTAAAACACTTTGATCTGCTACCACTTGTGATTCTTTGTGAGGACAAATTACAACTATACCAGTTTTTTATATAAAAGATAATTTTCTGAAAAAGTACCTCAAGGCTAACATCTTCATTTGGTTGTTTGTCGAGGGGACTACTGATGGACTCTTGTAACTGGGGTTACAAATTAGGAGATAACTGCACCAATAAAAATCCAGAGGACCTCTTTTACCTCCAAGTCCACACCCTCTCGATAGGCCCGAATGAACCTCCTCACACAACTCTGTGCTGCTTCTAGTTGTAAAGTTTGAATAATATGTATGTCTGTCACCTATGCTGGAAAGCAACTGTCATTTCAAGTTCAGTAGCAAGCTGCCTCATAACCACAGTTTCCTCTTGCTCTCTTTTCTTCAGTTTTTCTCGGATCTTCCAACAAACTGTGAAGGAACTCGCCCCCAAATGTGATGTCAACTTCCTGCTGTCTGAGGACGGCAGCGGTAAGGGAGCTGCCCTCATCACTGCTGTGGGCTGCCGCCAGAGGGAGCTGGATGCCCAGCAACACTGAGCAGCTCTGTCCCAATTGTCCACAAGAACTACCTGCTGCTCCACCATGACCTTCACGCACCGCACAGCCTACATCCATTTCCCCTTGGCAGCCGTGACTCCACCTGTGCCCAACTTGGTCCACCTACAGCCAGAGAGATATACTGCATGCAGAGAATTAAAACTCAGTATCTAAATATTTATTTATACTGCACCAGATGGTTTATTATTTCCGTGTTTGTACATTTTCCTCAATAGCTTGTCAATAACCTGACAAATCTAAACTCCCTTAGGTGTGCAATATTTGTGTACTACTAGTTTTATTTTTATATGAAGCCAGATATATAATTGTATTTATATAGCTCGGGCCAATTTGAATCCCAGAGGTCATCAAGATTTTTGCACCATAGACACAAGTAAATGTCTGCACTTTTTATATGAAAGTTACAGCAGCAACATGTCAATGTAACTTCCCATATGAAGGACCTTCTTGAAGCTGAATGAAGCCGATTGTTTTTACAGGCTCCTTTGGTTGAGAAAAACCAGTTCCAAAAGGGCTCGTTGCAAAGGTTTGAATGCAAGAGTCACGGCTGTTAAAATCTCCCTCATTTTGTGTGCTACATGCTCACACAACGTGTTTGTCTACTAACCCCTTTCTGTGTAACTGTCGATGTAATTCACATATTCAAATATTCCTGCATCACCATACCATTATTCCTCAAGAGTGGACAAGGTAGAAAAATCCCCAGAGAAGTGTTAGCCCATCCTATTGCTATTCGTAAACTATTAAACTTTTGGTGTTGTGATTTATACCACTTCTACTCATTGTATGTGCAAACAATAAATGTTTATTGGGCCCCAAGAAGAGTGGACATAATGAGCGCTTTTGTGTATATTTGTAGCTGAGTGTCAGTGTGTCTTACTGTATGACCTGTAGCTTCAATGTCCAAAGCTCTATGGAGACTGCATGCCTTACATCAACACAAAGGAGGTTACCGGATCATTTTCTTTCTTTTGCTCTATTTTTTTTTAACATCATTATAGATTTGTGATCGACACAGTAAAAAGCTAATTCATTAAATTATATTTTGTTGTGGAGTAAAACCTGTGTCTCATTCTTTAGCTGTCAAGCGGGGCAGAACTGGAAATGCAGATGGTGAAGTTGGTAACAAGCTGACACATAAAAAGTGCATTAAGTTCACCATTCATCTGATACAAAGGAAGGGCTGGGCCTGTGCCATAGCTTGGTAATTATCAACTATCTTGACTAGATAGTTGACTAGACACTTCAAATCCTGTCCCCCC
>NW_005187651.1:608388-640775 GCF_000239375.1 Pundamilia nyererei | reverse complement strand
TGCAAATGGTTATTGGACTTCCCGACCAACCGCCCCCAACATGTCCAGCTGGATAACCACTGCTCATGTACAATCACAATGAACACTGGTGTACCACAAGGCTGTGTGATGAGCCCTTTCCTCTACTCCCTCTTCACCCATGCCTGCAGACCTGCTGGTGGTTCTAACACCATCATTAAGTTTGCAGATGACACCACGGTGATTGGCCTCATCAGTGACAACGATGAGGCCGCCTACGGGGAGTAGGTGGATCGTCTGGCTGAGTGATGCGACACAAACAACCTGCTGCTTAACACTGAGAAGACCAAGGAGCTCATCGTGGACTACAGGAGAAATGCTGACCCACATCCACCCATCTACATTAAGGGGACGGCTGTGGAGCGTGTGAGCAGCTTCAAGTTCCTGGGAGTCCACATCTCCGAGGATCTCACCTGGACGACCAACTGCTCCAAGCTGGTCAAGAAGGCTCACCAGCGCCTCTTCTTCTTGAGGACTCTGAGGAAGAACCACCTGTCCTCAGACATCCTGGTGAACTTCTATTGTTGCACCATCGAGAGCATCCTGACCAACTGTATAACAGTCTGGTACAGGAACTGCTCTGCCTCGGACCGGAAGGCATTGCAGAGGGTTGTGAAAACTGCCCAGCGCATCGCCGGAGCACCACTTCCTGCCATAAAGGACATCTACAGGAAGCGGTGTCTGAAAAGGGCTGGGAAAATCATCAAAGACCCCAGTCACCCATCACATGGACTCTTCACCCTCATGCCCTCTGGGAGGCGCTACAGGAGCCTCCGGACTAAGACCACCAGGTACCGGAACAGCTTCTTCCCCACAGCTGTCAGACTCCTGAACTCTGCCTCCTGACATCTGACCCACATTAACACATGGACTGGACATACACACACCCACAACCACCTACACACACACAATGGACAACTGTACCCTCAAACACACAATAATAACATGGACTGAACCACCACTCAAAACCACTAGCACTTTATATAGCCTCTGTAGAAATTATCCACATCTTAACTGCACTACTGTATAATTCTGTGTAAATAATCATTCTGTACAATACGATAAATTTTAAAACTACAACTGTTTATTATCTGCATAGTTCACATTTCTGTATAACTGTATATCTCAGATTTCTGTAAAGTTATTTATTTCATATTCTGTATAGTTTTTCATATTTATATCCTGTTCATAGCCTGTACATAGCTTGTACTCACTACAGCCTGTACATACTTATAGTAATAGCATATTTATAACATACTTCATACCGTGTACATTATAACATACCATAATAGACCCATTTCTGTAATATACTCACATATCTATATTATTGCTAATATATATTTGTAATATATCTATATCATGGCTAAAGCACTTCTGGATGGATGCAAACTGCATTTCGTGTCCTTGTACCTGTGACATGTGCAATGACAATGAAGTTGAATTCTATTCTATTCTATTCTATTCTAGATATTTAATAATACCAACACTTTCTCATGAAATTCTATAGTTTGCTTTTCAGAATCATGGTTTGTTTATTTTAAAAAGGCACAAAGAGTTCCTTTACATCCGATAACTTGTGATGGTTTATAGATATCATGGGCAAAAATCAGGAAGGGTACAGACAAGTTCAAAACAATGCGCTACATGGAGACAATCTATCGCTGACCTTTTATCTGTCATCTATAGCATTTTTAAGGTGTCTCACAACCTATGAGTATTTGTGAATGGGTTTTTTTCACACCACAATTTTTGGATTATATGTCTAATATATAGCACATATTTATTACATTATATCATCATTTTGTATTCAAGTTTGCCACTCATGATTAGGTGGTGGTGGGGGCTGAACTATTGTCCCACTGGCTGTTCTGTTTTATATAAACTCTCCTTTACACCTTTCCTTGACCTCATTGTCATCAAGGCCAATGTAATGTGATTGGGAAGGGTTAGGACTTTTCAACTGGAACCTGGTACCCACATGGCTTTTAAACCCAGAGAAAAGTTCAGATACTGACCTTTTTTTCTCCCATTTCATGCAAGCATTTACTGCATGACGAACATTCTTGAGCATGCAGCACTGCATTAAGGCTGATCTAAGAATCTTGCCCCACCAACTTCAACAAGCATGTTGCCTTTCTTACTGGGATTAAGTCAGGTAAGTGGAATTCTTGTTGTACAAATGCCCTCAGATACATGCTCATAGAAACCGTAAGAAATCGCAATATTTAAACAACTTACTATAAAAGTTAACTTGAAAATCTATGCTCCTGTGATTTGTATATTTGTCTGTATTATATTGTTGCTATTGTTGTGCTTGCCGAATATAATTCATTTAAAATTTTGCATTAGTTTCCTCTTTTGCCATATGACAAGCTTGGGAAGAATTAAAGAGTTTAAACAATTGAGTGTTTGCATTTCCTCGAAGCTATTTAGGCGTGTACAGGTATGTTGAAGATCCTCTTGTATCTAGACTTTGTCTGCAGGTATTTGTACTACGTTTTTAGATGCACAAGCCTATAATTAATACCATAGAAGTGGTGCATGTACATTAGTAGTTGCCGCTCGTGTAGCTTGCGTTATACAAGAGAAACTCCATATCCCTTTCTGTATGTGTGTATATGCGTGTGTGTGCAACTGCGTGCATGTGTGTTTGTTACCAGCTCTCATCAGGTTGGGTGCGTTATTTGAGGGCTTCCTGCTGCATCCATCTGCCTGAAACTACCAAGAACCGAACTGTCACTGTATTTTTCATTGTAAGTAGTCGTGATTAAATAGCATGCAATGACAGTGTCACAGTAAAACACGTAGGTGTAGCCTTAAGAAGCTTTGTGCAGAAAAGGGTGGTAGCCCGTTAGCTGCTGACATGCTAACTTTACTAATTTTTCGCTAGCTAACGCAAGCTAGTAAACTAGCCAGGTTAGCATTCTATTTGCGCGTGGGGGCGAGATTTGATTGCTGCTTATATGTTATGCTAGAAACGTTGCCAGTTGCTGTTATATTCAGTGCTCCACTTTTGTGTTTTATTGGGCGTCGAAGCTTTTTTTGCATGTATAAAATTGTGCAGATTTCCGTGTGAGACTCGAGCGGCTAATATCAACAGCTAACGGTAGTTAACGTTAGCTCGCCGCTCTTAACCTGCTCGCTTGTAGCTGGAGGGAACGTTAGCTGGTCAGTCATCAATTTAATCGAGCTATTAGTTACACATTTAGGTAACAAGTGCTATTAATTATCCACCCATTTTGCCTCGCTATTCCTGCGCCTGTTTAGCTCAATCAACGGTGTAATTAACTCTGATGTTGCATTACCGGCCACCTACTGTGCAAGATAACCACATATACTGACCCGGGGAACCATTGGACTCGCGCACGGCACGTGCTGTCGGTTGACCAAAACAGGTGTGCCAGATGATGCAGGCGACTAATTTGATGATGGATTATTAGCTGCTCAATTGTTACTCAGCCACCTTTCGTTACGGCTGGATTAACTAGTTCCAACACGAAACGAGTCACTGAGAACAATATAATTAAGGGGTAGAGTTGAGGATTATTAGTATAATTTGTGAATGATTTATTTTAAATCATGAAATTCTTATTACTATCTGCAAAGGTTTTAGAAAATAAGAAAAAGGGGCATTCCATTCAACGACTTTTAGGAAAACAATTCAGGTTCCTCTTTGTTCAACCCCCAAACAAAGAATGTTAATTTTGATTAATCTAATGTAAAGACAAGTTCTGTATTTTTTATATTTGAGTTGCAATTGAATAAATTAACATTTTTGACATACATATATTATGTATATATGTATATATAAACACAGTAGTGTTTTTGCACTACTGAAAACTTTATAAGTGCTTAGTGTATAATTGTTTTTGTTATGGTTTATTTCAGCAGGTTTTAACAGAGGTTAACGTTCTGGTGGAAACAGCCACTTGACATTGCCCACACTCAGGACATCGAAGGCAGCTCCTCATACCTTTAGGCATATCAGAGAAGCAGTTTGTAAACATTCATCAGACTCATGACTGTTTGAGAGGACACGGCCCCACCGTGGCCCATGCACTGTATCCATTTCCCTCCCTGTCCTCCTTATCCCTCAAGCTGACGCAAAACCCCAGACACCTACCCCCCCTCCCCCACCCCCACTCCCATCCGGTTCCCAGTGACTCGCCTCCTCCTGCCATGGTGTCCGGCACAGAGACCGTGCACTACATCCACCTCCACAACTCCAGCCAATCAGTGCTGGAAGCCCTTCGCACACAACGGCGTGAGGGCCTCTTCTGCGATGTGACCGTGCGAATACATGATGCCTCCCTGCGTGCCCACGCCTGCGTTCTGGCAGCCGGTAGCCCCTTCTTCCAGGACAAGTTGCTGCTCGGTCATTCTGAAATCTCTGTTCCGCCGCTGGTGCCCGCTGAAACCGTGAAGCAGCTTGTAGACTTCATGTACAGTGGCTCGCTGGTAGTGCTGCAGTCACAGGCCCTGTGCATCCTCACTGCTGCCAGCATCCTGCAAATTAAGACGGTCATTGATGAGTGCACTCAGATCATCTCTCAGAGGAAGGCAGCGGCAGGGGCAGCAAGTGCAGCAGCAGCGGCCGCCGCAGCTGCTGCTGCTGGAGGAGGAATGCTTGGAGGGGTCCTCCCTAAACAAGAGGAGCGTGGCGGGGGGAAAGGGAGAGAGAGTGGCAGCAGTGGAAGCTGTTCTGTTAGTGGGGGTGGGGGTTACGCCAACTTCTCTAATTTCATGGCTGAATGTGGAGGTGGTAACATGGCCGGTGGGTTAGGGGGTGCCAACGTTAGCGTCAGTGAGAGCGGCCCAGGCCCAATGGATCAAGCTAACACTGTAAGCCTGATGGCACTTGGAGACATGGGCCCCGGTGCCATGTGTGGTGGTGACGCGATGGGCACCGGGGGAGGTGCAGTCCTCATGAAGCAGAGCTCAAGCTGTACTCAGGACGTAAGGTACAAGCTCCGAGACCTGTTGGCACAGACAGCCAATGGAGCCAGCACAAGTAGCACAGGGAACCTCTCAGCGGGCTGCAGCTCCGGTGTGGCCAGTGTGGACAGCATTGGCAGGGACAGCCTCCGCGGCAACACAACTGACCTCTCTGATGACCTTGTGGGGATAGACCGATACAGCGAAGAGGAGGACTTGGATGGGAGAGACAGGGGAAGAGATGGAGATAGAGACAGGGGGGCGAGCCACAGCCGCAAGCAGAGGCAGCCGCTAAGACTCCAGGTAGGGGGATAAGGGGAATGGTTGCTATGGTTACAGTTTTCAGGCATGCAGAGCTGCAACGTTTTCGTTTTCTTTCTTTTTATGCTTTTCCCTCTTCTCACACTGCATTGGCGTATATCGCTGAGATGTTTCTGCACTTTTCACAGTTGGATCTCTCGCCTAAACTTCAGCAGTAATTGCCTTGTTGATAATCTATGGACTTCTGCATATTGACTGTAGGTTATTCAACTTATCAGAACCTGCTTGAAGGGGCTGTAGCTGGGGCATTGGTTGCTCTTATAGACTTTTTGTTGCTTTTTAGCTCCAATACTTATCTAAAGGTATTTCTTTACTACTTGAAATTGAAATGGACCTGTCTTTTTTTCTCCCTAGGTGCTGGGAGGAGAGGGAGTAGTGGTGAAGGATGAAAGTGTACAGGATGCAGATGGGACTGTCTATGCCTTGGAGGATGGGAGACGAGATCAAGAGCAGGAGGGCTCCCAGGAATCCATGGCAAGCTTTGGACAGGTATGTTAACTCAGAAGTGAATAAAAAAAAACTAAAATGAAGAAAAAAAAACAACCCAGCTCACCTGCGCTGAATGTTTCAATAATTTATCTACTATGCAAGGAGAAGCATGGCATTCAGAGTATTACACATATTGCAGTTGTGAAGTGATGGTCTTTGATTTTTTTAGAGAAATATTTAGGTACATTATCTTCCGTTTTGGCTTAGAAAGGCCTTATTGTAGTACATTCAAACTCAGCATTTGTGCCAGAAGTCCTGAAATAAGTAGACGGGAAAACGTGGTGGAGCAGATTTATGCCGCAGCCTGCTGTACCCTGCAGTCTACACAAGGAACATCTGCCACACAGTCAGAAAGATTCAGCCCTGCTTGTCAGTTTTGCTGCAGATTGTCACGTTTGGAGATAAAATCATCTACTCAGTTTAGTCAAAGTCACAGCATGTGATCGTCACTTAACCCAACATTGCTTGAATAATATAATCTTGTCTTTGAGCAATGTGTGAAACGGGCTCTTGCTTTCATCCCTGCAGACATTATTTTTCTTATTTGTCCTCCTCATGTCTATGACGGTTAAAAGACAATTGCTCTGCTGTGATTGTAGCCATGTTTACATGTAAGATGAGCGTTCAGAGAGAAAGTTTGAATCTGGAGAAGCTCTCCTACTTTTTTCCTCTTGCACAGTGCACCGCTGCTCCCTGCCACTCTGAACGCTCCCTGCTTGCTCACCCAGTGAACAGAGCAGAGCGAGAGAGCTGTTCCTGTTCCATTCGAGCAAGATGTTGTTGCAAAGCAGGAGGATAAAAATATGAGTATGGAAAGTGCTTAAATTTCTGCAACAATAGCGGGAACCAAAGCATGACGATAACTGCAGTGAGTGTGATAGATGTGGTTAGCAAGCTGAGATATACATGGATACCCAATGAACAAATATCTGAATAGTAGAATATTTGGCCACAGCCCTAGAATGCGTGCAAAAATGCTTCAGTCGGCCACACGCCACCTGGAGGTGTTATTGCTAGTCATCAGTTGTAAATGATGTCTGATCCCACATTTTTAAGAAAAATCAACTATATATCCAATATATTCAAAGGTCATCTTGGTCCGATATCTCAAATTCAGTGATAAAAATCTGCAGATGGGCCTGTTCTCTGCAAGGACGTAAATAAAGCCTGTGCAGTGGAGTTTCTTGAAGAACTTCCAGTATGTGTAAGACTATCTGTTTTAAGTAGGTTAGCAGTACTAGTGCTAGTGCAGTTCTTCACTTCCTTTTACTAGAAGTAGTGTTAATGTTTGACTTCTCTGTCTACCGTGTTACCCTCACTGTGTGTGCTATGGTACCGTTACAGGATGCACCCAGGTTGTTAACAGCTCTGGATGCTCTTCTGTTCAGTCTACCCCAAATCCATACACATGTCTGACTCTCGTAAAATCAAAACATATATTCCACTATGTTATTTCTATTATTATTACTCAGATTTAGTAACAACAGTTTGGGTATTTTCCACTTTAAGAAAATCATGGCCGGGACAAACAGACTAGAATAGTACTCACATGTACAATGAAATTATGGGCTGCAAGTGCAAATTATTGAAATCCCAGCATTGACATTACTGGTTTAAACATTTGGCACTAGTTACTGGAAACTGTAATGCATGACACTATTGCATCATCACACAACATGTATCAACACAGATAAGAAGATACCAGACCACCTAAGTAGCATGTGAAACTCGATCAGCCTCTCAGACAAACAGAAAGTTACTACTGGTATGACTCATGTTGGCATTTCGTGCTTCTTTACATTGAGGTGGATCATCTTCCCAGCCAGGTCTAACTACTTTCAGTGAAACTGCTGCTGACAGTCATTCTATGACTGGTTGGACTGTAATGTACGATATCGTGTCAGCATCTGCTCGCCTGCAGCTGTAACATGGTAGACTTATAAACAATATAAAGAAAACTGGCTGTATATTTAGGTAATGAGGGATGTATTTTGCCTACACAGAAAGTATTTTTTAGTTGCATAATGTGTGTTACATGAAAAAGATAATCTTGTTTCCTTCAAACCAATGGCATAAAGGAATGTCTTTTAGTTGAGCTATATGCCCGTATAGATGACCAAAAGTCTAATTTTAGGTTTGCTTTTACATTCCTTTGATGATATGTGCTGTCTACAGAGCTGCAGAGATGTGAACCATCCGACCCTTGAACTGATGGCAAAACAAGCAAAATTTCTCATGTTAAATAGTCTTTTTTTAGCTTGTTCTTTTGTTTGTTTTAGTTTTGTTTGTTTTTTTAAAATCTATGTTTGTTTTTGTGTTTCAGGATTTCTATGATGAGCAGGGCGTGTTTTCAGAGAGTTTTTGGCCCCAGAGTGAGCCCCCTCAAGCCATGGCTTTTAACCCCAGAGGAAGGGTCAATAAACCACTGACTCCACCTCCAACCACCCAGGCCATCAACAACCAGGTCAGTGCTTCAGTCAAATTCACGAGGGGTGTACTGGGAAGTAAGATTAATGGATTAGTGAGCTCTGTCGAGCTCAAAGTCAGAGCTTTCTGTATCACCAAAGTGGCTTTTTTTATGGCAACTTATGCTGAACTCATAACCTGGTCAAGAGCAGGTTGTGGTCAGAGTTTCAGCTTAAAATTGGCTGGACATGCACTAATTGTTTTATTTACAGCATTTTTAAAAACTGTGTTATACTCTCTAGTGGGGAACATGTTTTATATGTGCAAGTTGTTAAGCCTTACCTTACTAACATCACGAATTAAGCCCTGAGTGCACCTTTCATTTTCACTGGAATGTGCATGTATTCAGAAAAAATGTATAAATGTTTTTATTCTTGATTCTAATGAAACACCTTTTGTATGTATGTTAGAACTAAAAACAAAATGAGTGCAAACCTAGAATGAATCTGTTCACCGTTTTCTGAGTAAACAATTATGCAGTTAAATGAGGAAATAATGAGCAACTTAATTGTTAATGAAAATAATAATTGCTCCTCCACATTTCATATATAAATACATTATTGCAATTGCAAAAGTTACAAAATAATTGAATTGTGAAAATTGAAGCGCCTTAAATGTGAAGCACTAATCTTATTAAATGATGTTTGCATTGAGGCAGGAAGTGAGATGATTGACGGAGAGTACATTTTAACGCAATGCAGCACTAAGAAAAAACACACACACATACTCAACCAACACAGAACAACAGAAACACAAATAAAAGCTTCAATTTAGTGTGATGGGCTGTATATCTTTTTCAAGCTTCAGCCTACACACTTTGATTGACGGGTGTGCTGACTTTGAAAATGAAAATGCAGAAATGGCCTGCATAGACAATGATTTTTTTATTATTTTTTTTCAAGAATGCAACAAAAAAGTAAAAAAGAAAATGAAACAGCATAACATACCAGACTGTAACATACCATTTCTACATATATATGCTCAAATCAGTCCTTCTCAAAATTCTGATGATGATGGGTTCAGTCACATGTCAGCTCCTTAAATTGGCAAATGGAAACGCACACCTGTCAAACGATTTGTACCATATTTACTGATGGTCTGTGCTAGCACAACGCTCTCTTTAGGCATTTAAAAAATGACTGTGTGTTTTCCAAAGAGGCATGGTGTGTTTTGTGGCTGGAAGGCGTGGACACGGACATTTTTGAAGATGGATTTATTGCATATGTGTATAGGAGTGGAGCTTCCAAGGTGCAATATCTGGGGAGGAGTAGTTTCAAATGAGTCATGCAAACGTGACTTACAGAGGTTTTAAAAAGGAGAAATAAACAAATAAGAAAAAAATGCGCATTCACACTATCTAACCTTTTTGTGGGTTAGATAGTAGTCAGATCCTGTGCTTTACCTGAGTTCTGCTGGGCAAATCAACACTGATTCTGTTTCAGCTGACTATTCCTCTCTCGTGCACGGTGTCCAGAGAGAAGCACGTGTGTAAAACCTGCTGTTATTTTGTTTAGATCTGCTTTTGTCCTGCCACACTTGGTAGGATGGTGGTCATTACTGAAATGCACCAGCTATTGTTTTTATTAGGGGTATATGTAGTTAATTAGTTCTAAATATTATCGATTGTGTTCGGAAATGTTCATCCAGAGCAAATTGTCTGTATCATGTTCCTTCACAGCTTCTGTTCCAGTACCCAGTGAGCCAGTCGCAGCCAGCTCCGTTCTATGTGGGCGGGCCCATGGGTGGGATTGACACCATGGCGGGGACAGAGCCCAGTCAGCAGGCTCCACCCCCAGCACCGATGACCCCAGCTCCGCCACCCTCCACCTCTTCCTGCTCCGCAGGGCCCTCACCTTCCTCCCAGGGATCTGAGACCTCGTTCGACTGCACGCACTGTGGCAAATCTTTACGTTCCAGGAAGAACTACAGCAAGCACATGTTCATCCACTCCGGTACGTTCATGTCACAGTAATTGATCAGCTGCATGTATGTTACACAAGTGTGAAGAGGACAAAGATTAATTGCATAGTTACGTATGCAGTATTCCAGCATTCACCTCATTATCACCTGCCATTGAGGTCAGCATAAAGGTAGAGACTTGTATTTCAGGATAATCTCTCGAATGAATAGACATGTTTCTATCCCAGAATTCTTTGTATCGTATTAAAAGAACTGTAAAATAAGTATTTTTATATGAACAAAAGGCAAACAGAAAATGATTCACTTGTATTGGCAAGACTGTTCTTGGGGATGGTTTTATAAGCGTGCTTCTGCACATGCCTGGCTCCACAGGTCAGAAACCTCATCAGTGCTCCATCTGCTGGCGCTCCTTCTCCCTGCGGGACTACCTCCTCAAACACATGGTGGTGCACACTGGTGTCAGGGCCTTCCAGTGCACCATGTGCGGCAAGCGTTTCACCCAGAAAAGCTCGCTAAATGTGCACATGCGCACCCACCGTGCCGAGCGCACCTTCCAGTGCAACGTGTGCCACCGGGCCTTTACTCACCGTACCTTGCTGGAGCGCCATGCCCTGCAGCACGCCCACCACGCCCCGCAGACCCCAGGTCAAGGCCAGGGGCGTGGAGCCGACATGACCTCACCTACCAAGCACAGCCCTCCAGCTATGGGAGGGCACTCAGGTATGGCTGGCGCGGCTGGCATGGTTGGCAGTATGGCCATGCAGAGCCACGGAGCTTCCTCCACCTAGAGAGAGGGGGGAAGGAAGGGGGGGGGGTTATGATCCCATTCCTTGAATCAACAATTTGCTCCTAACAGCCTTGTTGATCTTTTGTTCTGATGGAAAGAGCGCCATTTTAGCTCAATACCATTTTCAGTCAGGGCTCCTACACAGGACTGGAACACCTTTTAAGAAAAAAAAAAAAAGTACTCTTACGGGTATTTTTGAATAGCACAGATATTATGGGAAAATCTGGCTGGAAAAAAAGTCATTTTCTAGAAACCTGTTTGACCTAGTCGTAGCTGTAATTCGTGTTGTCACATCAGTTCCTGTGAGGACTAACCATAAGCTTATAGAGCAATGTCACAATAATCATGCCTTGTTGAATAGCCATGTTTCTTCTTTTGTGTAATAACTGAGACTTGTGTAGGAGCCCTGTTTTGAAAAGACCAGAGAGTCACCAAAGAGGTTAGGAAAACTGAACAGGGTTTGGGAGTGGGTGAGGCTAAGGAAAGTTGTAGCGTTTCTTTTTTTTTTTTTCTAAGTGGAGGTGAGGGTGGGAGTGGACTAACATTTGGAGTTTTAAGGAGATGCAAGTTAGGGAAACAGGGAAGGATAGGTCGGTCGGTGAGTTTACCAGGTTTCATTCACTTTCAATTCATTTAAATGAAGTTTGTGTCAGTTCATGCAAATTACCAAAACATAAGCATGTAACCATAACCCAATGTGGTTGTCCAATGAGGATGATTCTATACGTAGAATCTTTGAAGCAGCAGATTGGAAAAGTGCTTGAGGGTTTTTTTTTAATTTAGTATTTAAATGTGTCACTATAAAGTCAATATTACAGAAAAGGGAAAATTTGAGTAGTAAATTGTTAGAAAACAGTGAATGTGCTACATGTGAGCACAGAGTAGGAGAAGCTAACCCAATGCAGACGGCTAGTAGAGGTTTAGCTAGCACTTTAGCATAGAAGCTAACAGATAAATACAGTCTCAGTTTCGTCTTCTTTTTTCTTAATTGTTTTAAATCATCATTTAAAAGTTTTCACAATTCCATTAGCTATTTTTAGCTATTAGCTATTGTTTAATATTAAAAGCTAATGATAGCATTAGCCACATTTAGCTATGCTAGCATGTATAACAGTTCTTGCAAGGAACAGTTAAAGTTATTTGCAAGCAATATTCAGAGAATTATCACTTCTTTCTCTACTGTTTAACTACCTTTTGTGGTGGTAATGTTTTTGTTTTGTTTTTTTTCATCAAAGCCAACACTGACTTTCTATATAGTTTTATATAGAATAATTTTTTACCTGGAACTTCTACATTTATGGTTTGGTTTAGTGCATTACTTTAGATCAAGTTGGACAATAATAGAAAAAATAATAATTTAAACAATTTAAGAGCACTGATGTTGATTTAAATATAAAGAATTAAGTGTTGATTACGTGTTGTTCAGCAGCTGAAGTTTATGGTTCTCACATCAGTTCTCAGGAGTAACGTACACATGGGCGCATTCTCTTTAGCAAAACATTTTGCTTGCCTTTTACTTTCAAAACACCCTCAGCGCCTCTTTTTTTCACCCGGTTTTGAGTTTTGCGTATTTAAACTTGAAAAAAAAGAATACACTTACTGAGTTAATTGAATTGAATGTGAATGGAGCCCGGCACTATTCAGGAGCAACCTTTGATGACAAAGAAGCGTGCTGATGAATGAATCGAGGAAGAAGGAAAATAGTCCGAGAAGAGTGAGAATACAGCAGGGAATGGGGGAGGGAGGAAGAGGCGGGTTGTATGATGCACAGCAGTGTGAATGAAATTCACCATCATCCATCAGACCGCTTTGTAACATTTTCCACAGGCGCCACCGGTCGGCACCAGGATCATATACCTCGAACCAGAACGAGCCCCCGATGGCTCAGAGGGACACTAGTTACTCATTTGAAATGTTTGCTAAACATTTCAGCATGTTTTACACACAGACACGCACACACACACACACACACACACACCTACAATTACCTCGGTGGTCCAAAGACAGGCATTATGCTTCACATCTTTTAAGCTACATCAAACGAAGAAACAGTGAAAACTAAAGCTAAGATAGATCCATATACTTTTTAAAAGCTTGCTAAAGTACTTATGTGTAAAATTCCTGTACATCACTATAACGCTCAGTTTGTTATTTGTCGCTCATGTGATTCTTTGATGCAAAAATAAGGCAGAAAAAAAACAACCTTAAAGCGAAAGAGCCATTCAGAGGAAGTTAAACTTGGATGAATATCAATGACAAATCAGTGACCATTATCAGGATTTTTATTAAGTGTTTGGTTTTGTTTGTCTTTTGGGGCTCTGGTTGATAATAAATGGGAAGTGTTTGTTGCTTAAAAAAATAAAAGCTTTTCTTACAGCACTATAAAAAAACAAAAAACAAAAAACAACTTTTGATGTTTTAGTAAGACTAAATTAATCATAAAACTGTACAATCACCCCTTCAAGTTTTGACCAAGTCGAACTAGTGATAATATTAATTATCACATTAATATTTATTAGGATTTGATCTCTATGCACAGTTAAGTTTGCACATCATGTTACTTAGACCTAATGTTGCTGTCCCCTAAAATATTTGGCCCGAGATTGTTTTTGTTTTCTTTTTCAGTACCTTAAAGGTACATAAAAAGACCTTATGTGTTCCTGCTTTTTGCTCATTTTCCTCAATGTTTGTTAGCTGAAGCATTATATGATATTCAGTAGTTTACTTAAGCTTTGTAAGAGCCTTCTAATTGACATGATTTTATAAGTGAACCTCTCAAAAGTGAGACATTTTGAGCTTGAGAACTTTGCAAGTGATTAGATAATTTGACATTTAAAAAAATCTCTTTAATGTAGACGTCTTTTAAAAAAGTGAATCCAGGAAAGATACAGATTTGGATCCTTTCTGCCTAGGCTTCACTATAAATATTGACATGAAATGTCCCACATAAATGTGTAAAACGACTGCTTATTTACACAGAACAGTCCTGGCAGCATGTGTTCATTGGCTTCTGAACATTGCAAGTGAATTTGCAGACTCAGTACATAGTTTCTCCAGTGTTGTGGATAGAAGAAGAGATGCTGGACTGAAACTCCTCCAACTGCCTGTTGGTTATAAGCTATATATATATATGTATATATATATATATATACACATATATATTAGTGTGTATAAATGTTAACGCCAAAACATTGGTGCTTTTTTGGAAATCTTTACCTCATTTGATAGATGCCAACACCACGCTGTGGTCTGGGTTTGGTAAATAAGCAGTATTGAGCTGTTTCTGAGGTTTGATCAATCCTCAGCAGTGAAAGTGGTTTTGGTGCATTTTGTCTGAGGCGGACCCTTGTACAGTACTGTATTATGTGTGCTTTGAAGCCATGTCAGCGCATTGTATCGTACTGTGTTATGCCTTTTTTTGTTTTCTGTACTTTCGTTTTATTGAGAGGGATGATAATTGTTTTTTCTACATTATTTCTTTAACAGAAGCTAAATATGTCAGAAGAAGAAAAAGTCATTTTATAAAAAAAAAAGTTACTTGTCATTGTAAAACTACATCTTTTATGTATAAAAAGACTAAAGGCATGATTTTAACTTTTTCTGAGAACTTAGATGTCGTACTCGATGAATTAATTGAATTTTAAAAATGAGTGATTTCAAAGATTTCTTTCTCCAAATAAAAAGTCTTCTATGGCTCTGGGCCAGCTGCTCTTTGTGGATCTCAATTTCTTAAAAATAACTTTTTTTTTTTAACTCCTTCTTTTTTTTAACCCTTAATGCGTGTTTGTTTCTGCGCATGTCTTGTGGGCAAATATAGATATACAATTCTTATTTTGCACACGCCCTCAGTTCTCTTTGAAACACGAGGCATCAAAGCTGCCGTTTGATGTTGGTATTTTTACCCATCCAGCACTGCTCATCACACAGTGTAAATCATACAACCCGTAGATGCAAAACTCTTCTTCCATTCAAATCTCCAATTAATTCAATTCAATTTTATTTATATAGCGCCAAATCACAACAAAAGTCACCTCAAGGCGCTTCATAGATACAGAGAAAAACCCAACAATCATGTGAAATTAAAAATCAGTTTGTGATAAACTATTAACGTTAAAGAATATATAAAGACATATATTTAATATATTTATAAACTGTCCCTGATCAGACATTGTACATTCAGGTGCTGAGATCATTAGAGGCCATTATTGTGAAAGCACAGTTATCTCTTGGTATTTTGTGTGACCCCCCTCGATGGTGGAATGGGACGATGGTGTCCTGGCTCTTCATTGAGTATCACTCTGTATCTTCAGTTTTAGCCTAATTTAGCAACTGTGAATTGCTTGCTTGCTTTATTCATTGTGATGTATTTTTATGCACTTACTGCTGCTTCGAAGAATACATGGAGCTTAAGCCCTGGACAAAACTTTGAAATCTTTTGTCCTTAACAAGTAAATAACTAAACGTCATGTCAGCCAGCTCCTCGTCAACACGTTTGTCTGGGGTCATTTGTTTTGGAATAAATGTACATGTCTTGGTTTGATTTTTCAGAAGTTTTTTGAAAGAAGGTGGATGCTGCAGAGTCGAACAGGACACTTTTCCAGGGCCAGTGGATGGCAGCTGGAGGAGAGAGGGTAAACTCTCCTCAGGCTGCACAGACTGGTGAATGGTTCTTAAACATCTGTGCAAGTTTCTTCTTGTTGACCCCGCTCTGAAGCATATTTTCATTTTACAAATTTACACTCATCTTTAGTTTCTAATATCACTAAAATGGAGCCAGTTGGTGCTCCTTTTCTGTTTTCGCTCATTTCTTCCCTTTCACCCGACATGCTTGGACTTAAACCCGGCTCCTTGTCTCTCTATCGCTCGGTGTACTTGGCCTGTACCGCTTGCTTTCTTTGATTCGTGATTGGCCACATGGTGTACCCATCAAAAAATAACGTCCCACCCCTCCCTGCATGGATTTTATCGAAGCTGAACAGAAGTGGCTGAAGAGTCAATTTTCCCTGTCGGGACATCCTTCATATATATTTCAATATAAATATATTTCAAATTTGTTCCATAAGATAACGCAGTTCTCTAAAAATGATCAGGTGCATAATCAGCCAATGTCCAAAGAAGAACATTTTGAAAGATCTCCACAAGGTCTAGTGAACTTCTGCTCAACGCAAATTTAAAACTGCAAGAAAGTCTGACTCGTTGGAAGCAAAATATAGAATTGTGCTTTTGCTTAAATAAACCCACCCTCATAGCATGAAAAAAATCCTACAACTGTTACACTTGACAGATTATGTTTTATCAGTTGGTATTTATTTGGTGTTTATGAACTTTGAAACACCACAGCCGAGTGTTCCAACAGGAACAAAAACACATGAATGAAGCAGGCAAATGGTAACTGGTCTTGTTCTATTAGTGCTTTTCTATTCTATCTGAGCACTCAAAGAACTTCATACTTTTCAGTGAAATGACATTTTACTAAATATTAGTTGGGGTGTCTGTACATATTTGAGCTTGTATGGATACTTTTGACCCTACCTTTAGAGAGAATCCCAAATAAATTCAAACTTCTGCACTGAATTATTCTTTATTAAAGTCATTAAAGATGTGTGCTGTACAGTAATTTCAGGAAAAACAACAGTTCTAAGAAATCATTAAAAATCTTAAACTACCATGACTTTCATTCCCATGGTGTGTGTATATAAACCTCTGATCACAACTATATATTTATTGTCATTATGTTGCACAGCTCAACTCCAGAAGCGCTGGAAATGAGGTGAAAAGCCTGTTTTTAGGGATACAAAAAGGTTGTGAAGGGATGCCAAATTGCTATAATTTTTCTGTAAAGCAAATTTACCTTTGCGTATAAATAAAGCAACCGTGAACCTTTTATCAAATGTAAGTATATCAGCTAATAACAGTGCATTCACTGATGGCCATATCGGTTTTTGTCCTCAAATCTGAGATTCGTTTTCAGAGTTTGTAATTTTGTAAGTCTTTAATTCTTAAGGTCATTTTATTTTAATGGAGAGAGACTGAATATCAACCAAAAATTTAGGGGAGAAAACACATTACAGAAAAGATATTCACTGATTTGCATGTTATCGAGTGAAAAAAGTATTTGATTCCTTACAACCAAGCCGGAATTATGGGTCCCACAGATTGCCTGTGTGCAGGGATTGCAATTAAACCATTAATTATAGGCACCCCTGTTTTCAGCTCTTTATGTGTATAAAACACACCTGTCTACAGAGTCAGTTTCTTCCAGTCCACCACCATGGGCAAGACCAAAAAGCTGTCAGATGATGTCAGGGACAAGACTGTAGACCTGTACAGGGCTAAATGAGCGTCAGCATGCTTTGTGCGAAGGTGAAAATTGTTGAAGCAATGATTTGGGAAGGAAAAAAATGACTGTTAGTTGCTTTCAGTTCCATGCTACGTGAGAATGATCATGGCAAAGGTGGTGGATCAGCCCAAAACCACATGGCGTGGTTTGGCTTGTTAGTGATCTGACAACAGGACCACAGTCTAACAACACCACTGGTAACACACTGCACCATAAAAGATTTAAATCTTGCAGCACTCACAAGGTCTGCTGCTCAAGAAGTGACCATGGCTGTCTTAAGACTGTGAAAACGTAAATGATTCAGAGAAGACTTGGGAGAAAGTGTTCTGGTCCACTAAAACCAAGATCATGCTCTTTAGTGTTAACTGGACCAGCTGTGTTTGTGGTGGAGAGGAATGCTGCGTATGATCCAAAAAAACACCATCCCCACCATTAAGCATGAAACTGGAAGAAGTGGGGCTATTTTTCTGCTAAGGACACAGGATGACTTCACAGTATCAAAGAGCCAATGGATGGGGCCATGTGCCATAAGGTCTTGGATGAGAAGCTCCTTCTCTCAGTCAGAACACTGAAGGTGGGTTGTGGATGAGTCTTCAACCATAACAATGACCCAAAGCAACAAAGGAGTGGCTAAAGAAGAATCACATTAAGACTATGGAGCTGCCAATCTCAAGACGTCAGTTTATAGAAAATCAATTTAAAGCTTTTATGTAATGCGTTTTGGGGGGTTGTGGTCGATATTCTGTCTCTCTCCATTAAAATGAAACTGTCATAAAAGTTAGAGACTTTTCATGTCTTTGGAAGTGGGCAAATTTACATATTCAGCAGGGGATAAAATAATAATAAGTATGTCTTCAGAAAGACACTGGTGTATCACTGTGGTTGCTCAGTTTAAAAACGTGTTTTTAGTTTAAATTGTTTCTTTTTTATAAGGCTTTATCACTCTTGCTCTGTGAGTTTTACATAGCTGAAGCTAAATATGAAAACATTGAATTTCTCAGGCTGCTGATTGAGTGCTGTAGTGTCTTTGTATTCCTCACTGTGCACAAAAGTCCTCTTAGGTTCTCTCTTGTGTTGCCCATTTCTCAAAAATCCCAACAAATTTATCAGAAAGGAAGACAATGCAAAAGCTGTTGTTTCTTGAAGGCCCATAGATAATCGTGTTTTTTTTCCTTTTACTGCTGCTCCCGGCCTTTGAAGGTCTGGCTGGTTGTGGCTGAACTCTGGCCAGAAGGCATCTGTTACTCAACAACATCTGTTCCTGTTACTCTCTTTCTCCCAGCATGCCGAGGGACACGCAGGTTCTCCCAAGGGTGGCCTTTTGTGTGCCCCATTGTCAATTCCATCATTGTCTGCTGAAGTCTGTTCCCATAAGGCCATGGGTTTATAAACCCCTCCAAAGGACAAACTCTACCGCCCTGATGATTTACAGTTATTTGTGTCCAAACACAATCTGTATCTTTGTGGGGCAATTAAGAAAGAGAACTCCAAGGAACTGATTTTATACTGTATGACTTTTATGTTCAGATGTGACCGAACTTTGCTGTTTGTTTGTTTTTTAATAGCTTTTTCTCTGGCAACAGGAAGTCAAGGTTTGAAAACCAAACCTAAAGTGGTCCAGTAGGTGAATTTCAGAGCCGTGAATTACCTGACTTGGTCTTTAGGAGGAGAAACAGGAGTGGTAAATCTAGCGTAGGGGTATTGTTTTTTATGAATAGGGCCCCCTCTCTCATCTCCAGGGAGACACTTTCAACTTCTGGCAGTAGCCAACAGTGTCGGCATAGAAAAGCCCACTATGGGGTCGCCAGGGGAAGACAACAGATGTTACTGATTAACTTTGCTCACAGACCCCTAAAGAAGTGTTTTTCAGAGTGCTTGCAGATGGACAAAACAAAAGTTGGACGCAATCAAATGTTCACATTTAGCAATATTTATTTGGAAAAATAGTCTTGGCTAATTCCTTCATTCAAATACGGTAAAGGAAAGGGTAACATAACAATTTGTACAGTACAATCCCTCTTAAATAACATTTTCTTAAAAAAACAAAACAAAGAAAAACCATCCCATTGACCTGAAGTGCCTTTGCAAATATCATTAAAAAAAGCAACTTAAATAATCATAACAAACATCACAAGTATATAATACAAAATAAAAATAACACAAAATCATTAAATTAACTTAAATTAAATCATAATTTTAAATCATAACTTGTTTTTTTTCTTTATTTATTTTACAAAATCAGTATCAAAAAGCAACTTTCTTTTTCTTTTAATCGACACAAAGTTTTCATATCCCAAAGAAGAAAAGAACTGAACAATACTATGTCATAAAATGGTTTGGAGGGCTTAGGGAAGAAAATGCACTTCAGTTAACACAGTGATCAAGTATACATACAGTCTTCACAGGTGCAGTGATGGGCGCACAGCCCACGAGAACAGCCTTGTGAAGAACAGGCCAGTATGGCCAAACATCCACCGTTTGATGCAGTTCCTGCGCTCAGCAACGGCGTGTGGGTTAGAGAAAAGGCCTGGGTGCAAATGTTGCAAAACAAAACTCGTATATCATCGCTACGGGACAGCGTTCATTTATATTTTCTTTTTTTTCTTCTTCTTTTTTTCTTCTTTTTTACAAAAACCCCACTCCCTGTTAACAGGCAGAACAGAAAGCTAAGAAGCAGTTTACTTTGAACTGTAAACTTTTTTTTTTACCCTGCCAGTTCTAATCCCACAGGCCGCCACTGCCTGCGCTTAGTTTCCAGTAGAGAACCAGCTCACTCTGAATATCAGTTAAACGTATCAGCAGCAGTCTCAAGGCGGGACACCTCCCCCTAGGTTTAGAGCAGCATCTGAAGGAGCATAAAAACTCTCCTATAGAGTAAATGAACAACGGGCAGCCCATTGGTGGCTTCTTACACCTGGGGAAACACACCAAAAAGACAGAAAATTTTAGTTTTTGTTCTTTTAAATTCCAAATGACCGCAGAAATCGTATCTCTGGCTAAGGGTCAACAAAGTAGAACTCACCTCAGTTGCAATTATACATTCGTCCTTCTCCTCTGACATCACAAACACAGATTTGTACTTGGTGTCCGCACATGCAGACATTTCTGGGGCTTTCTTTTCTGATGCATCGCTGTAGGAAGGTGAGAAAACACGTTAGATTTGTGGACATCCACAGTCTGATTTTGTGTTTGACAGACGTTTATAGCGTCAGTTATTTACCTTTTTAAACGTTTGCTGCGCTTCTCCTCAAACTCAAATGAGTCCTTGTCCTCGCAGGCCGCCTCCAGCATGGCCTCCTTGGCCGCCTGCTCGTAGTTGACCTCGTGTACGAGCTTGTAATCTGCAGGCAGATGGCGGCTCTTGTAGCTGCTCCTCCCTGGTGGAGATCCTTCATCAGGGTCCCCGCTGCAGAAGTCCATCTTCTTGTTGATGTTTTTGACACCTGGCATCGGCATCACACTGATGGCCAGGTCCCTGTCACTACGGTGACAGTTGTTAGTAAGGTTATTTATTGTCTCTGCTTCGCCTACAGTTTCTACTTGGCCGACATGCTGGACTTTTGATTGCAAAAAGCCAACCAGAACAGCAGAGCCTGCCAACAGCAGCAGCACCAGCACCACCCCGGAACCAATGGCCATCCAGGGAACTTCTGACCCCCGGATGGCAGCGTGCTCTGGAAGCAAGAACTGACAGTTTCTGCCACCGTATCCATGAGCACAGGCACAGACATAACGGTTGTTTCTCTCGTGGCAGGTGGCACCGTTGTGGCAGGGGTTGTGCTCGCAGCGGCTGATCGGGGAGCTGCAGTTGCGACCCGTGTATCCCGGGGGACAAGTGCAGGTGTAGCCATCAGGACCTTCCTGGCACGTGCCACCATTCTGGCAAGGATACGAAGAACACTCATCACCAGTGTGGTCACAGTTCTGGCCGGTGAAGCCGTCTGGACACTGACACAAGTAGGAGTTCACGAGATCCACACAGCGTGCACCTGAGAATAGAGATGAAGTCATGAATGAATGAGTGTTCAGTTCGTGCAGACTGAGCATCTCAAAGACCAAACCCTTATTCTGTTTGTACTTACCATTGGAGCAGGGGCTGGAGGTGCAGTGGTCAATCTTCTTCTCACAGTTGAACCCTGCATACCCCGTGGGGCACTGGCAGAAGTAGCCTCCGTCAGGGTTGTCAGTACAGCGGCCTCCATTGAAGCAAGGCCCATCAGCACACGTCATGGCGCTTAGCTCGCAGTTGTTGCCATAGAAACCGTGAGGGCAAGTGCAGGTATATGTGTTTTCCAAATCCTGTGGGAAAAAATAGAACAGACTTGACATCAAGATCTGTGTGGTGCTGCATCTGCAGCATTTCCAGCTTGCTGCATGCTGTATGTCTTGATTTTTTTTAGGTTTAATATAATTGAAGAATGATCGAAAACAGAAAAGATAGATGAGAAGGAATGAAGGCTGATGCATTCAGGCATCACTGGTGCTGAGCCGCAGTTAACAAGATGTCTCTATTCTTATTCCAAGTTCATTTAAGAAGACCCACGAGCACTCACAGTGCAACTTCCTCCATTGCGGCAGGGGTTTCCAGCACATTCGTTGACCCGAATCTCACAGCTGGCCCCAGTGAAGCCAGGCCTGCAGGAACAGGTGTAGCTGCCCTGGCCAGTGTTGCTACAAGTGGCTCCATTCATGCAGGGCTTGTGGTGAGTGCAGTAGTTGAGATCTGGAAAAAACACAGCAGCACATGTGGATTAGCCAGAGCATAACACATGGCGGGACAGCAGCAGCGGCGACATTATGCGCTTTTGTCCTCAGGCACACTTGGCTGTTTCTCTTCTGCCAGTGGTTTTTTGTTTCCTTGCCTCCTGTCTTTGCTGAAACAACTGCTGCTCTGTTACTGGAGTGTTGATGCTCTTTCGCTTCAGTCTACCTTTTTACTGGCTTGTTTGAAACCAAGTTTGTGGTTTGAATAAATGACAAACCAGTGATGGAAAACTTGCCTTCAAGAACAAGTTGTCCACATTTTGTCACCTTTCCACCAAATAAGCAGGGCATTTGTAAGTTGTTTAAGCATTAATTTGTTATCTTCCTGTTCATGAAATCTAAGTCTAAGCTGCACATAACCAGATTTTTGTTTCAAATACATTTCAAATAGTTTTTTTTATTTTTTTGTTTTTTAAAATTGTGATGCAGCCTAGATATCTGGAAAACGTCTAAGCAATCGTTGCTGTACCCTACGTGTTGTGGCTTCCTTCATCCAACAAAACCACTTCTCTCTCTGTCCCTACTTCCCAGACTCTTTCCTTACCTTGGTTGCAGAAGAGTCCACCCCAGCCCTCCTGGCAGTTGCACTGCCAGGGCTGCTGGCAGGTCCCATGGAGGCAGCCTGGATAACGAATGCACTCATCGCAGTAGCGCCCTTTGAATCCCACTCTGCACCTGTTGTTGTCCAATTAGGAGGGAACACTGGTCACTCCACTCACATTACTTCACGCAATCCACTAATTAATTAATGCCCCAGTGAACTTGTGGAGAAAACTTACTTGCACTCCCCGGGTTTCTCACAGAACCCATGCTCTTCATCACATCCTGGCAGACAAATCGCTGTACAGGAAAACAAGAGTATGCTTTTTAGAAACATTGAGGCAACTTGTTTTTAAGATTTGCTTTTAAAGATTAAAAAATCCAAAGAAAGTAATTAAAATGAAGTAAAGCAGTGGATTCTGAACCCATTAGCTTGTCATCATGGAAGATTTTTCTGCTTAACATAGTGCAGAGACAAAGGAGGGAGTGTGTGCATGCGTGTGTGCCCCAGAGTGCACACACGCACTCACACACACAGAGGCCCTCAGCCCACCACCCTCTTTTTTTTCTTCTTCACTGCGGGTCAGAACTCTTTTATTCATTCTGTGTGTGTACACACACACATACACACACATACTCCCCTTAATGTCTCGGATTGGGGTAGATAAGAGTGGACAGCTGGCGAGTGTGTTGCCAGTGCGCGACAGCTGCTCCATTGTCTCCTCTCTGCCGGCAGCTGCCCACTTCAAACAATACCTCCCCCAACTCAGCCAATCACCGACCGGCCCACTTCGAGAGTAACGAATCGGAAGGTAGCATGTAAATTTATGGCACGCGTGAGATTATTCTCAAAAACTTTCCTTAGAATAAATCAAGTGGTCGTGTGTGTATGTGTATGTATGTGTGTGTGTGTGTGTGGTGGGGTGGGGGTGGGGGGGTAGGAGAGAGGAGGGGGTGCGCGTGGTGTTTACGCCCTAAATTGCCTTCTAACGGCACTCAGAGAACTTGACTATAGATACATGGAAATAAAAACTTTTTGAACTTTACCTTCACTAAAAAAACATTCAAATTGGTTTTAAATCTATCCTTTTTAAACGATTTCCTTTTAAACGGATTTCTTTACCTCTAACTTCTTTTCCTTTCTGTGTTTTTTTGTCTCTCGTCTAATCTAAATATTTTATTCTATAACGGGAAAAATCTCTGCAGCTCACGTTCAGTGCAGTACTGCCCCTTCCACCCGGCGTCGCACACAATCTCCCCGCGCTCTCCACAGGTGAAGTGGCCGAAGGCGTCGTCTCTCGGCCGGCAGAACACTGAACAGCCGTCCCCGTAGTAGTGCTCATCGCACACGAATCGATAGGAGTACTTGAGTTCGGTCCTTCCCCCGGTGTGCAGGTCCTGGGACCATTCTTCTCCCACAGTCAGATGCCTCTGGGTGGTCATGGTGCTGATAACCCGGTCTGGGTTCTCTGAAATGTGCATGTAGAAGTACAAGATTAGGAGGAGAAAGTGTGTAAATGTGAAAACAACAACAACACTGAAATGTGAGATTTAGTTCCTACCCGTGGAGAGGTCGTCTTTGGAATCGGCGTGTAATGCTTCAATGATCAGCGAGAAGGTCCCCTGGGAACACAAATGGCTTCATGAGACAGGTGGCCAGCGGAGATGTGGCGATAACATCAAGTAAAGGCCCGAGGCGATTGTGCCATACACTCAATGTGCTGAATGCAAACTGCCTAACCTGATCCGATGAAACTAAATACCTGTAAACTTTGTGTGCTCTCTGAGCCTTCATGTTGTGCGCAGGGAAAAAGGTGCTCTTTTCACGCACGCATTTACAAGAATTGGCGCGATTTCTCAGCCTTAACTCCTACTCTACATGAATGGTTGTATTTACCGGCCACGTGAAGCCGAAGTTAATCCTGATGGGGTTGGTGAACGAACTCTCCGGGATGGCATCTGGGACCTGGAATGAATTGGAGCCGAGGACGGGTGTCACAGCGCCGCCGTAGGTGCACGGGGGCTCTGGGGAAGCGTTGGGTTGATAGTGCTTGAGACAGATCCTGAAGAAGGTCTTACACTCGCACTGCTGCTGGAAAGACGAAGCCAGACCTCCTTTACAGCAGTTTTTGTTGCCTTGTACTCCCTTCTTGTTCAGAAACTCCTGCAACTTCAGCTCAAAAACTCCCGAGCAAAACCCCTGCGGAGGAAAGCGGCTTATTATCATCAAGTGCACACACAGTACCGCTTGTGTGAGAGTGCGTGTTGTGATGGGAGGGCAGGGGAGGCAGGGGGAGGGTGATGGTTCATTGTTTGGAGGGAAAATGTTTGATTTAGAAGCTTACCTGGCACAGCAACATGGACATGACGGCAAGAGTCAGCAGGATGACGCGCCCCATATTAAATAAATACATAATAAATAGTAAATAAATAGAGTAAAAAGTCTTGGGCTTGTCGTCAGGGTGCCTCCTCCTGTTCAGTCCGTCTGAGGAAGATACATTGAGCACGTTTCTGTCGCCTCACAGGGTTTTCTCATCAACTGCTGTGGATATCAGCCACGCCGTTTTCACTCATGTCCCGAGGCACAAAAAGACAAAGGATAAATCCCAAACCTTAAAAAATAAAATCACAAAACAAATGGAGTAAACTTCTGCGCTGTGTTGAAAAAGAAAAGCAGTCCTCGAAGTTCAGTTATAATCCAGTGCGTAAAGAGGAAAAAGCGAAGTGTTCCTTGTTTGTTACAGCAAGAATGTTAGGGCGAAGCTTTTTTTGTTTTGTGTGTGAAGGTTTTGGTCTAACCCAAGGACAGATTTGTCACTGGTCCAACATGCTTCTTTCTACTGCCTGATGTCTTTCCTCACTGTGAACTGTGCGTCTGTCTACAGCCAAGGCCGCCTGCAGCCTGTTATATACGGCCTGACACATGCTATGGTAATAGCATGCAAATGGACCCCTCCTCCTGCTGCCCGACTACACCTCCCAATCTGGCTTGGCTCTCTACAATGGGATCCCATACAAGTACCCCACCACCATCCTCCTTATTCCTCCTGTAACCTCTCATACAGTGTTAATACCCGAGCTCAAATAAGGTTGTGTGGAAGTATTTAAGAAGTGAAAACTTCTGTAAGACTCCTACACAGGACAAGACGGGAGACAAGATTAATTAATACATGTTTTCTGCTAACACTAAACAGGAAAACTTAACATTCAAGCGGTTAAGAAGACATAAGAAGAAGAAAAAGAATTGGGCTGACTTTTGGTTGTTGGTCTTTTGACATCACAGACCCTCTCCTATATATGAAAAACAAACTAAAGGTGTTAAAGCGGTAATATGGATATGTTCTATACACCTTTTAAAAGTTTTCAGCATCGTACAGCTGCCAGATTTCCCCCTGCGCTGTGGACGACATGCGGCTGAATTGATCCATCCAGCTGTTGCATCACTGCACCAGCTCCTTTGTTGTGGGCGTCCTAAGATGTTTTGGATGCAGTGCCAATTAACAGTGTGAAGCTGATTCAAAAATCTCCCCCAAAAAGAAAGAAAAAGCGTTTCCTGGTCAAACTCTGACTCAGTTAATTGTTTTTCAGCCCACCTCCCCCCTTTTCTCTTCCTTCTCCCCTTCTTTCTCAGCATACACACACGCTCTAAATTTTGGTATTTGTATCTGTGGGAAGAATTTGATGCTTTGAATTGACTGAAAAGACTGAAGAAAACATTCCTTGGCAGAGCTGCGCAATGAGGTAAACGACATGAGGGGCTGGACTCCTGCTTTTCTATTTTGCTCTCGCCTTCTTCTCTTTCTTCACACTAGGATGAAAAAAAGAGACCGTGTTTGCGTGCTTATAGGTGGCAGTGTGTGTGCGTGCACAGAGGCGCGCGCGCACCGTAGTCGCTCGCGTGGCCAACATAAGGGGGAACTTTTGTTGTTGTGTGTGGTGGAGGAATAAGTTTGCTCTCTCTCTCTCCCCCCTCAGCTGTATGGTAATTCGACCAGCACCTGCTCTCTTCTCCTCAATAACAGCGCGTGTACGCCTCACTTGGCTGAGCGTGCGCGCACACATCTAACACACAATACTCTCCCTGGGCGCGTACACACGCTCACACACAGACTTCATATATATATATATATATATATATATATATCTCCTAGTATGAAAAGGGAAAACTGTGCTTCGTCCAAAATCTTATGTGGTGCGCATATGAATAAGGAGTGGGAGGACAGGGGGTGTGGTGAGGGGTGTTGCTTAATTAGGTTGTTCATTAGATGTGTGATTTTTCTGCTGTATAATGGGGTCTACTGGAACTGCACGCGCGGGCTAGCGCACGTACATTGCGTCACTGTGTTGAGATATGTACGTCACGACTATTGTTTTCTGGCGCCTCTCTCCGACTTCGTTACCTGCTGCCACGGTCCGTCCTACACACCGGCTGTCAGAGGAGCCCTCCCCCATGAAAAAGTGTTACGTTCCCCCACAATTACCTTCACTTCATACGTCACATAACAGTGTTACGTATTATTTCATGGGCAACAATCAAACAAAAAGTCCTCCTCTATTGATAAACCTCAACTCTCGACTCTTTCTCAAAGTAAACTCCGGCTGAACCATGACCATCACAATTAAGCCGGTTGAGACAAGAAAATCAATTACACTCAGGGATAGGGGAGACTTCATCCGTCCTTGGGGGAGGGGATTGGAGGGTGCATCTGGGTGCAATACCTTTAACTTTTGGTACCGACATGGTAAAATTACACAGACACGTTTTCAGGCTATATTGAACCCCCATAATGTCCGTTATCAGAAACTTTAACTGAAGGGCTATTTACTGTTAATACCTTGGCCGCTGTGCTGCACTTCACCTGGAGTGAAGTGTTGAGTTTCTACACTCTACACTCAAAACCAGAAAGTTAGACCCCCCCCCCCTCCCCCAACAACCAAAAATAAAACAGAAAAAACAGAGAACACAATTAGGACACTGTCCATCGAAAAGATGGTGCTGGCTGTTTAACCAAAGTGCTACTGTAGGGGGCTGCTGTAGTTTAACTCCTGCCCACCAGTAGCTGCGTCAAACAAAAAAGGGTGACTCGGGGTCTGACTATTCATCCATTCTCTGCGCTTTAATTTCCATTGATTGTGAATGCAGGGGGGAAGGAGGAAGGGGGTCTTCAGTGAAGGACCACGACACGCCTTCAGACGCGGACAGACCCTTACAAGCCATCTGCCACTAACTTCCCCCTCCCCTGCATATCCAGAAAACGACGTTTATTTCCCTGCTTCCCTCCCTCCCTTCTCCGGCCTGAAGCGCACATCTCTATGTGTCTCTGTCCACTGGGCTCCATCTACACTCAACTGGAAGCATGTATAAGGACCTGTAACGGTATGGGCCCTCCGGGGCCATATGGCGAGGGGGAAGCAGGAGATTTTTTTTCCTTTCTTGGTCCCAGAAGAGGAGACACCACATGGTCACTCGTGGGAACGTAAACACAGCGAGCATCACACGATATCGATCATAAGAGGCGGTGATCGGGGAAGGGGAGAAGGGAGGGTAATGCTGTGTGATGATCAACTGATTATTTACAGTAATATCTCATCAGTGCAGAAAATATGACTGCAGACTTCACCTGGAGTCAAAGATGCACACATGATGCTGCTATGGTTGTTGGTTCAATCCCCCGAATGAAAAGGAAAAGGTGCAGAATCAATGTTGTCTTGCTGGATGCAGCTGAGAGGAGAGGGGAGGGGGGCGCTAAGGAGGAGAAGGAGGAGGATGAGGGGATAGAGGCCACCCGTGTAAGCGCTGAAAGCCTAAAGGAAATGGCAGGTTTTGAATGGGCACGTTCGTGAGAGATGCTATTACGCATTCCTCCTCCAGGCGTAATAGCTTACGGGGAAAAAACACCTTAGCAACAATATGGAGAAATACAATTCCTTTGTGTGACTTTACCAGTGTTTTATATTCTATTTGGAAGACCATCCCATCAGAATTTAGTTTTGCTAAACAGTTCGGACCGTTTTAAGGCTCTTTGGAGACTTGGGATTTCAGAGGAGACTTGGACTGCCTTCTCTCAGGTCCGCTTGTTCTACCTGCTCAGACGCAGAGATCAACAGGCTCCTTTGTGTCCAGATCAGATTACTGTGGCCAGCTGCTCGAAAAGGGGGCCACAGGCCAGACCCGCGTTTCCCCAGGGCCTGTCGGGGTTCCGCGAGGCTCCTCACGGCTTCCCACGGCTCTTCGAGGCTCCCTGTCCGGCCTGCTGTCTCATTTGCATACTTTGCTGTTGGTGGAGACGTGCTGAGTTTACGTTTATGGGAAGAGTGCGGCAGTAATTACGTGGGAGGCCCGGAGACGCGCCTGCAAGTGTGTGTGTGTAGGCATAGGGGACCTAAGGGGGAGGTAAAGAGCGAGCTGTACGTGGCCAGTCGCGTGCCAGTGTTTATAAAAACACATCTGCTGCGCACCCTGGGGTGACGCACAACAACACACGCGGGTCCCTAAGAATAAAATCGATAAATCCACAACTGATGCCGTGCGCCACACGTTTACCCAAAACATATACTCATGTTAATGCCCACACCCATGGTCCTACCGTAATGACGAGTAGGGGAAGGATTGAACAATCACAAACCTTTAATAAATATAAACTTATAGTTGTCAAAGGTTATTGATAAAATGATAAAATTTACATAGAAAAGTGAATTAAAGTTTAGCCTGTTTTTATAATATTTTCTGTGCAACAGCAACCAGAATAGTAGAATAGAGTAAAATTGGGCTTTGTTGTTATTGTACATGTACAACAAAATTATGGGTGCTCCACACCAACCGTGCAGGAATAAAATATAAATACCACCTGGACAGCAGGAATAAATAACAAACAGACAAAACATACACAGTCAAGAGGATACATACATGGATGTAGGGTTAAAAAAATAAAATTAAAGGCACTTAATGGGTAAAAGCAAGTAAGACCTTTTTAAATAGATTATAACTCTGCTTTTGGTTTAATGTGGTTTGACATGGGAGTGTAGTGAATAAGAAAATAGGGTGAATTATATTTAAGTGGCTTCATGTGACTTTGTGACTTATATAGTGCAATTTCCCACCCAATTCTTCTGAATTTAGAGTGAGTAACAACTGGAAAATGCAAATTATACTCTAAGTGTTATGAAACAATACGCACTTTCAGAGTATCATAAAAGAAGGGAGATAGACAGTGTACTTAGTGGCCACTTCATCAGCTAGACCCTGTTGCTGCTGGGCTGCACCCCTTTGGCCTCCACAACTGCCTAAACTCTTTGAGGCCTAAAGTCAACAAGCTGCTTGAAATATTCCTCAGAGAATTTGGTCCATGCTGACATGATAACATCACACAGTTGCTGCAGATTCGTCAGCTGCACATCTGTCATGTAAATCTCCCGTTCCACCCAAATCCCAGTGTTGATCTGTTGGATTGAGACCTGGTGACTGCAGAGCCTGTTTGAATACTGTCAACTCATTTTCACGTTCAAGAAACCACTTTAAGATGATTTGAGCTTTGTGACATGGTGACATGGTTGACTGGCAACGTTTGCAGCCGTCAGAAGACATGTACACTGTAGTCATAAAGGGATGGACATGGTCTGGCAGTTTGGTAAGAAAATATCCACCACATGATAGACACCACTGCTCCCAGCAGCCTGAATCATTGATACAACGCAGGATGGAGCTATGCTTTCATGTTGTTTATGCCAAATTCTGACCGTACCATTTGAATGTCACAGCAGAAGTCAAGTCTCATTAGACCAGGAAAGATTTCTCCAGTCGTCTGTTGTCCTACAACTATTGTTGCACGCCTAGCATTTTATATACTACATCATGTGTTTGTTAATGATTGCCAAATGTTAATGCCATTTTTGGCTTTTGACCTGTTGTGTTACCCTGAATTGAACCTTTGCCTCATTCCACCCGCTTTTATTTGTGATGCAGTGGAACAAGTCGACATGGACTGTTTTGTTCATGTTTGGAAAGAGAACTATTTACTGTTTGATAGAGTCATTAAACACTTAACAGCAGGGGTGAACCTATCATTTGAAATGACTGATAATCTGCTATTGCAAACATCATTTGCAACTTTATAATATCAAATCAAATGACACTTATAGACCATTTAAATTTTTTTTTTTTTACATCAGTTGCCGCTTTACAGTGATGCCAAGTGAAGGGTTTAGAAAGTTTACAAGCCAATTATTAACATATTAGTAAAGATGAACACATGTATTCTTTGCTGACAGTAACTAATTATTTTTCCCTTTATTAACAATGGTTATTAATATTAAAGTGTAAAATACTACATGCCCTTAAATTTCACCTAGATTTAAGATCACATGATCAGTTTCATTTGTCAGAATTCTTTTTTTTTTTTTTTTTTTTTACCAAATATCTGCAAAATCAATCAAGAGCTGCACTTGGTGTTCAGTGCTAGTTAGCAATCACATCATGCTATTTGTGAACTTTGTATATATTACCTGTTCAAATACATGCTAGCTTTGTTGGTAGCATTTTATACTAAGAAAGACCAGCCTCACAGAATTTATTGCATGGCCGTGGTCTTGTCTTCCTTTCATTTTTCACCTTTCTGATGGGATTAGGAGGCAACTGTTGCTGGTGGAATTGCTATTTTAAAGCAAAAAATGGCTGCCAGAAAGCTCAAAGCATGATCAAATACTGTTTTATGCTACAGCATTGAGTATTCCCTGAACTGGTGCCTGGGTCAAAACATAAAGACAGACCCAGAACAATCTGAGCAGCGTTGTATATGAAATTCAAACATTGAAAGTTCTCTTTTTCCCCAAGAAGGGGTGCAACACATCATTTTTCATTCTTAGGTCTACTCTTATTTTGTTCCATTTAAGCTTAATCACCAGTGTGAATGATGAGAGAGTAAATGGAGGAAGTCCATCTCCCCTCCCTCTCTCACTCTCTCCCTCTCTATCTCTACAACCACGAGCATCTGCCCAGAAATGAACAGATGTAGGCACCTGCATTGTGGGCTCACATATGTGCACATGTCCCCCTCCTCAACCCCCCTTTCAACCTTCTATGGGACCCAGAGCCCACCACAATGGGGCAGAGATCAGGGATGCAGTAACCAAATACTGCCTATCCCCTCAGGACACTCGTTTTGTTAGAGGCATTGTCACCAGTTATATCAAGTGGGTGCACCAAACAATCTGCTATATGACTGCTCATTTGAGACATAACATAATTCAGAGGGATGTAGGAGGGAGGGAGCAGAGAGAGGGGGAGTTGGGTGGTGTACAGAGATGGCTGTCTGGACAATTTTTGCAGCTCCAGAGTGAAGTGGTAGATGTTTTAAACAAGTGAGCTTAGGTTTTTTTGCAGCTGGGGTTCGAGTGAACTGAATATGGTTAAGTGGCTGTTAGGCTTTTTTGGAGAGTGTCAGGGTGGCAGGTGCTAGCTGGGGTAGTAGGATGAAAGAGAGGCTTGTTGGAGCTGGGTGGGTACAAGACCAGGTTACACATAAAAAGCCTTGTTTTTGTTGGAGAAAAGAGCTCCGACAGCCCACCGGTAGAGCAGCAGTGGATAATGGTGCCATAATAGCCCCGTGTTCCTATCTCTCAGCTGCCGCTGGATGACAGAGGATCCACACGCACCTGTTGTCGTCCCCTATTGTGTCCAGTGAACATTAGTGTGCTACACCTCAGGAATGCTCCCTGTCCAGAGGCCTGCCTGTTCGTCCCAGGAGAGAGCTTAGCCATGGTGGGATGATGGGATTGTGTCAAGAGTGTATGTGTGTGTGTGTGTGTGTG